>NW_027100130.1:105548-163452 GCF_031753505.1 Anomalospiza imberbis
TCCCCTGAACCCCAAAATCCCCCAGAGCACCCCTGGGAGACACCCCAAAATCCCCTGAACCCCAAAATCCCTCTGGGAGACACCCCGAAATCCCCTGAACCCCAAAATCCCTCTGGGAGACACCCCGAAATCCCCTGAACCCCAAAATCCCTCTGGGAGACACCCCAAAATCCCCCGAACCCCAAAATCCCCCAGTGAGAGACCCCAAAAACACAATTCGGGATCCCCCCCGCACACTTTGGGGTCCCCCCTCATTTTCGGGTCCCCCTCCCCAATTCGGGGTCCCCTCCCCAATTCGGGGTCCCCAGTCTCACCCGAGGCCGAGGGGAGGCTCAGCCCCAGCAGGGCCCCAAAGGAGGCGTCGGCCCCGCCCTCCTCCTGCTCTGGCCCCGCCCCCTGCCCCGCCTCTTGGGGGCGGGGCCACAGGTTCCCTGGGGATAGGGCAGAAGGTGAGGCCACGCCCACCCATGATGACCCCCCCCAATGACCCCGGGGTGACCCCACCCCCTGTGACCCCCCCATGACCCCACCATGACCCCGGGGGTGACCCCACCCATGGTGACCTCACCCATGACCCCACCATGACCCCGGGGGTGACCCCACCCATGGTGACCCCACCCATGACCCCGGGGTGACCCCACCCATGGTGACCCCCCCCATGACCCCACCATGACTCCGGGGTGACCCCACCCATGGTGACCCCCCCATGACCTCGGGGTGACCCCACCCATGGTGACCCCCCCCATGACCCCACCATGACCCCGGGGTGACCCCACCCATGGTGACCCCCCCCATGACCCCGGGGTGACCCCACCCATAGTGACCACCCGACGACCCCACCGTGACCCCCACCCATGGTGACCCCCCCACGACCCCCACCGTGACCCCACCCATGGTGACCCCCCCATGACCCCACCATGACCCCGGGGTGACCCCACCCATGGTGACCCCCCCCACGACCCCACCCATGGTGACCCCCCCATGACCCCACCATGACCCCGGGGTGACCCCCACCCATGGTGACCCCCCCACGACCCCACCGTGACCCCACCCATGGTGACCCCCCCACGACCCCACCGTGACCCCACCCATGGTGACCCCCCCATGACCCCACCATGACCCCGGGGGTGACCCCACCCATGGTGACCCCCCCCACGACCCCACCCATGGTGACCCCCCCATGACCCCACCATGACCCCGGGGTGACCCCACCCATGGTGACCCCCCCCACGACCCCACCGTGACCCCACCCATGGTGACCCCCCCACGACCCCACCGTGACCCCCACCCATGGTGACCCCCCCCATGACCCCACCATGACCCCGGGGTGACCCCACCCCCTGTGACCCCCCCATGACCCCACCATGACCCCGGGGTGACCCCACCCCTACTTTACCCCCCGAGGGGGTGGGGCCAACACCTCCCTGTGGGCGTGCCCTGCCGCGGCCACGCCCACCCCGCCCCTCAGGAGACCCCGCCCAGGGGGGCGGAGCCGAGCCCTCCCTGTGGGCGTGTCCCACTCACGTGCCAGCAGGGCGGCGCTGGGCCCGGGCAGGGCGGGCAGCGCCCCCCGCAGGCCGGGCGGGGCGCGGGAGGCGTTGGGGGGGCGCGCAGGGGCCGCAGGGGGTCCCCGGCGCGGGGGGGGCAGGCACAGCCTGGGGGGAGGGCGGGGGTCAGCGGGGTGCTCATTAGCATCTCATTTGCAAGGGGGCGGGGAGCGGTCACTCACGCGCGTGGGCGGGGGTCGGGGTGCAGGGCGTGGCGCAGCGAGCCGGCCTGCAGGGCCAGCAGGGCCAGCAGCAGCCCCGCGGGGCCCAGGGGCGCGGCCGCGGCGCGCACGCGGGGCGGGGCCAGAGACCCCGCCCCCCAGCAGCACCAGGAGCCCCCGCCCCGTAGCCGCGCCCGTTGTTGAGGCGGCCCCAGCGGCCACGCCCCCGGCAGCACCGCCCAACCAGGGGTCAGGTACACCTGCGGGAGGGAGGGGCCGGAGAGGTGACAGGCTCCGCCCACCCCACCCCACCCACCCCCTATCGCGCCTTTTGGCCACACCTGTAGCGTGGTCACGCCCATCGCATAGGCCACGCCCACCCCGACAGCCCTGGCCCAGCAGGCCCCGCCCCTTTAGCATTCCCCACCCCTCGTGCTAGCCCCACCCACTCCCCAGCAGAACCTTGCCCCGCCCATACCGTTGGCCCCACCCAGCCCATTGGCCCCACCCCATTGGCCCCGCCCACCACCAGCAGCAGCTCGCCCCGCCCATCCATTGGCCCCCACCCCCATTGGCTCCACCCCTCACCAGCAGCAGTCCAGCCCTGCCCATCCATTGGCCCCGCCCCTCACCAGCAGCAGTCTGGCCCCGCCCATCCATTGGCCCCGCCCCTCACCAGCAGCAGTCTGGCCCCGCCCATCCATTGGCCCCGCCCCTCACCAGCAGCAGTCTGGCCCCGCCCACCCATTGGCCACGCCCCTCACCATTAGCAGCTCGGCCCCGCCCATCCCTTGGCCCCGCCCCTCACCAGCAGCAGCTCGGCCCCGCCCACCCATTGGCCCCGCCCTCACCATTAGCACCTCGGCCCCCGCCCATCCCTTGGCCCCGCCCCTCACCAGCAGCAGTCCGGCCCTGCCCATCCATTGGCCCCGCCCACCCATTGGCCCCGCCCCTCACCATTAGCACCTCGGCCCCGCCCATCCATTGGCCCCGCCCCTCACCAGCAGCAGCTCGGCCCTGCCCATCCCTTGGCCCCACCCCCATTGGCTCCACCCCTCCCCAGCAGCAGCTCGGATCCGCCCATCCCATTGGCCCCGCCCCTCACCAGCAGCAGTCCGGCCCTGCCCATCCATTGGCCCCGCCCACCCATTGGCCCCGCTCCTCACCAGCAGCAGTCCGGCCCCGCCCATGCCTTGGCCCCGCCCCTCACCAGCAGCAGCTCGGCCCCGCCATGCCTTGGCCCCGCCCCTCACCAGCAGCAGCTCGGCCCCGCCCATCCATTGGCCCCACCCCCCATTGGCCCCGCCCCTCACCAGCAGCAGCTCGGCCCCGCCCACCCATTGGCCCCGCCCCTCACCAGCAGCAGTCTGGCCCCGCCCACCCATTGGCCCCGCCCCTCACCATTAGCACCTCGGCCCCGCCCATCCATTGGCCCCGCCCTCACCAGCAGCAGCTCGGCCCCGCCCAGCGCGGCGGCCGCGGCCCCGAAGGCGGCGCTCAGGAAGCCGCAGAGCCCCACGGCCCCGCCGGCCTCGGGGCCCAGCGCCCCCGACAGCAGCGACAGCGCCCCGCCCCCTGCGCGTGACGTCACGGAGAGGGCGGGGTCAGGCGCCGGACACACCCACAGGGGTGGGGGTGGGGTCCCCCCGCCCGTCTCCCCCCCCCCGCTCACCAGGGTCCAGCCCGTTGGTGGCCACGGCGCTCAGGGACACGGCGGTCAGCAGCATCTGCGGGACTCGGGACCGCTGACCCCTGACCTCTGACCCCACTGACCCCTGACCCCACTGACCTCTGACCCCTCTGAGCGCACTGACCCCTCACTCTCTGATCTCACCCCCACAGAGTACCCAGAACATGACCCCGACCCCAGGGGGAGTCCCCAGGTGTCCCCAGGTGTCCCAGGTGCCCCCAGGTGTGTCCCAGGTGTCCCCAGGTGTCCCAGGTGTCCCCAGGTGACTCACGCAGGCGCCCATGAGCCCCCCAATGGCGGTGGCGCCCAGGACAGGTTTGTCCCCACCCCCCAGGTGTGTCCCAGGTGTGTCCCAGGTGTGTCCCAGGTGCCCCCAGGTGTCCCCAGGTATCCCCAGGTGCCCCCAGGTATCCCCAGGTGCCCCCAGGTGTCCCCAGGTGTGTCCCAGGTGTCCCCAGGTGTCCCCAGTGTCCCCAGGTGTGTTCCCAGGTGTCCCCAGGTGTCCCAGGTGAGTCCCCAGCTGTCCCCAGGTGTCCCCAGGTGTGTCCCAGGTGTCCCCAGGGTGTGTCCCAGGTGTGTCCCAGGTGTGTCCCCAGTGTCCCCAGGTGTCCCCAGGTGTCCCCAGTGACTCACGCAGGCGCCCACGAGCCCCCCGATGGCGGTGGCGCCCAGGACAGGTTTGTCCCCACCCCCCAGGTGTGTCCCAGGTGTGTCCCAGGTGTGTCCCAGGTGCCCCCAGGTGTCCCCAGGTATCCCCAGGTGCCCCCAGGTATCCCCAGGTGCCCCCAGTGCCCCCAGGTGTCCCAGGTGTCCCCAGGTGACTCACGCAGGCGCCCACGAGCCCCCCGATGGCGGTGGCGCCCAGGACGCCGCCGTGCCCCACGACCCAGGGCAGGCGCAGCAGCAGCACCAGCCCCAGCAGCGACTGCAGCGACGGCGCCAGCACCCCCTGCAGCGTGCCCAGGGAACTGCGCTGGGGACACGGGGGACACACAGGGGTCACACAGGGGTCACACCGGGGTCACAGGGTCACACAGGGGTCACAGGGGTCACACAGGGGTCACACAGGGGTCACAGGGGTCACACAGGGGTCACACAGGGGTCACACAGGGGTCACACAAAGGTCACAGGGTCACACAGGGGACAGTGAGGTCACACAGGGGTCACACTAGGACAACACCCCCTGCAGCGTGCCCAGGGAACTGCGCTGGGGACACGGGGGACACACAGGGGTCACACCGGGGTCAGTGAGGTCACACAGGGGTCACACTAGGACAACACCCCCTGCAGCGTGCCCAGGGAACTGCGCTGGGGGACACGGGGGACACACAGGGGTCACACCGGGGTCATGCAGGGGTCACACAGGGGTCACACAGGGGTCACAGGGTCACACAGGGGTCACACAGGGGTCACAGGGTCACACAGGGGTCACACAGGGGTCACACAGGGGTCACAGGGGTCACACAGGGGACACACAGGGGTCACAGGGGTCACACAGGAGTCACAGGGGTCACACAGGGGTCACACAGGGGATGCAGGGGGTCACAGGGTCACACAGGGGTCACAGGGGTCACAGAGGGGTCAGTGAGGTCACACAGCGGTCATACAGGGGGTCACAGGGTCACACCGGGGTCACTCAGGGGTCACAGGGTCACACAGGGATCACACAGGGGATAGAGCGGTCACACAGGGGTCACACAGGGATCACAGGGTCGCACAGGGGTCACAGCATCACACAGGGGACAGAGGGGTCACACAGGGGTCACAGGGTCGCACAGGGGTCACACAGGGGACAGAGCGGTCACACAGGGGTCACTCAGGGATCACAGGGTCACACAGGGGTCACAGCGTCACACAGGGGACAGAGGGGTCACACAGGGGTCACAGGGTCACACCGGGGTCACACAGGGGTCACACAGGGGTCAGTGAGGTCACACAGGGGTCACCCGGGGGACAGATGGGTCACACAGGGGTCACACGGGGGACAGATGGGTCACACAGGGGTCACAGGAGTCACACAGGGGTCACAGGATCACACAGGGGACACACAGGGGTCACACAGGGGTCAGTGAGGTCACACAGGGGTCACAGGGTCACACAGGGGACAGAGGGGTCACACAGGGGTCACAGGGTCACACAGGGGACAGAGGGGTCACAGAGGGGTCACAGGGTCACACAGGGGGACAGAGGGGTCACAGAGGGGTCACAGGGTGACACAGGGGGACAGAGGGGTCACACAGGGGTCACAGGGTCACACAGGGGACAGCAGGGACAGCAGGGGTCATCCAGGTGTCCCCCAGCTGTCCCCCAGGTAACCCCAGGTGTCCCATGTCCCCAGATGTCCCCAGGTGTGTCCCATGTCCCCCAGGTGTGTCCCATGTCCCCCAGGTGTGTCCCATGTCCCCCAGGTGTCCCCAGGTGTGTCCCCGGTGTCCCCGGTGTCTCAGATGTCCCCAGGTGTGTCCCTGTCCCCAGGTGTGTCCCCGGTGTCCCCGGTGTCTCAGATGTCCCCAGGTGTGTCCCTGTCCCCCAGGTGTCCCCAGGTGTCCCCAGGTGTGTCCCCGGCGTCCCCGGCGTCTCACCGGGGCGTTGCCGCAGTCGCTGTCGGGGCTCAGCGCGCTGTACGGGGGCGATCCTGCGCAGCAGCGCCGGCACGCGGGGACGCGTGGCCAGCTCCTCCTGCCACAGGGCGGGGCGGGGCGGGGTTACTGAGGGCGGGGCTTGGGGCGGGGCTAAGGAGGGAGGGGCTGAAAGGTGAGCAGGCTTTGGGGGGCGGGGCCAAGGAAGGTGGTGCTTGGGGTTGGGAATGGAGTCTGGGGCGGGGCTAAGGAGGGAGGGGCTCTGGGGGCGGGGCTAAAGAGGGAGGGGCTCGGGTGGGGTTAAGGAGGGAGGGGCTCAAGAATGGGGATGGATTCTGGGGGCGGGGCTGAGGAGGGAGGGGCTTGGAACAGGGGTGGGGCCAAGGAGGGAGTGGCTCAGGGGGTGGGGGCTAAGGAGGGAGGGGGCTCAAGAATGGTGATGGATTCTGGGGGCGGGGCTGAGGAGGGAGGGGCTTGGAACGGGGGGGGCAAGGAGGGAGTGGCTCAGGGGGTGGGGCTAAGGAGAGAGGGGCTCAGGGTGGGCTAAAGAGGGAGGGGCTGAGGGGCGGGGCTAAGGAAGGAAGGGCTTGGAACAGGGGTGGGGCCAAGGAGGGAGTGGCTCAGGGGGTGGGGCTAAGGAGGGAGGGGCTCAGGGGGGCGGGGCTAATGAGGGAGGGGCTCGGGGTGGGGTTAAGGAGGGAGGGGCTCAAGAATGGGGATGGATTCTGGGGCGGGGCTGAGGAGGGAGGGGCTTGGAACAGGGGTGGGGCCAAGGAGGGAGTGGCTCAGGGGGTGGGGCTAAGGAGGGAGTGGCTCAGGGGGTGGGGCTAAGGAGGGAGGGGCTGAGGGGCGGGGCTAAGGAGGGAGGGGCTTGGAACAGGGGTGGGGCCAAGGAGGGAGTGGCTCAGGGGGTGGGGCTAAGGAGAGAGGGGCTCAGGGTGGGGCTAAAGAGGGAGGGCTGAGGGGCGGGGTCAAGGAGGGACAGCCTCAGGGTAGAGTGGGTGGGACAGAGCTGAAAAGGGGAGGAGCTGAAAAGGCAGGGCAGGGTGGGGGTGGGGCCAATGAGGGTGGGGGCTGAGAGGCGTGGTCTTGCCGTAAATGGCAGCAGGCACTTGGGGAGCCATTGTGGATGGGCGGGGCCAGGAAGGGGTGTGGCTTCTGGCAGAACATGAATTGGGTGGGGCTAGTTAGGGGTGGGGCATGCAGTGGGCGTGGCCTAACCACAATGCCAGGGCACTAATGAGGTGTGGCTAATTAGGGGGTGTGGCCTCACAGCAGAGTACTGTGCATGGAGTGGGCAGGGCTAATGAAGGGGTGTGGCTAATTGGGGTGGGGATTACAAGGGGCGTGGCCTCACCTCAAACAGTGCCAGGGGCCGCTCCCCGCCCACCCCGCCAGGGTTTGGAGGGGCGGGGCGACCCCTGGCCCCGCCCCCCGTGCCCCGCCCCCGTGATGTGGGGCGTGGTCTCGGTGGGGGAGGGGCTGGAGTCCGACAGGGGCGGCCGGGAGCTGGAGGGGGAGGGGGGCTCGGGGCTGCTGTCCGAGGGCTCCGCCCCCCGCGCTGGCCACGCCCCCGGCACCGCCATGACGTCACTGGGGGGTGCTATGACGTCAGCGGGGCGGCGATGACATCACCATCCTGGCACCTGTGGGAGGAAAAGAGAAAATTTCCAAGGAAAACGCGCATTTTTGAGGGCACGGAGAAATGGTTTTTGGGGGAAAATGAACCATTTTCAAGGGAAAATTCCCATTTCTAGAGGGAAAATCCACATTACTGGAGGAGGAAATGCTGGGTTGGGAGGGAAAATCCGCTTTTTTTGGAGGAAAAGGCAATATTTGAGTGGGAAATCAGCAATTTTTGTGGGAAAAATCGACATTTAGAGGGGGAAATCCACATTTTAAAAAGAAAATTGTAAGTTTTGGAGAGGAAAAAAAACCATTCCAGACAAAATTTAGAGAGGGGAAAAAAACCATTCTAGACAGAATTTAGAGGAAATACCCACTTTTTCAGCAAAATCTACGAATTTTGGGGGGAAACCAAGATTTTTAGCAGAAAGATCCAATTTTTTTGGAGGGGAAACTGAAATATTTAGAGGAAAAATCAAAACTTTTGAAGGAAAAATCCCTATTTTGTGGAAAATCAGTATTTTTTGCAAGGAAAATGGGAATTTTTGGTGCAAAATTGAGATTTTTGGCCATGCCGAGAAGTGTTTGGGGAGGAAATATTAATTTCAGAGAGAACCTAATTTATTTTATGGGAGTAGAGAGAATTTTGGCAGGAAAAAAGGACATTTTGGGGGACATGTGGGGATTTTGCGGGGAAATCCAACCATTTTGGGGGTGAGACTTTGCCATTCTGGAGGCAAATCACCTTTTTGGGGGAAAATTTGACATTTTTCCCTCAGAAAAGGTATTTTTGGGAGGGAAAATTAATTTTGGAGGGGGAAATATTGGTTGTTTTTTTTTTTTTTTTTTTTTTTTTTTTTTTTTTTTCAGGGAAAAAAAGAAGTTTGGGGCGGAATCAGGAATTTCCAGGGGAAAGGAGCCAGTTTGGGGCAAAATAGGCATTTTTGGGGGAAACAATTTGGCACAGAGTTGTGTTGTCTTGAGGGAAAATAAAAAAAAAAATCAGAATTTATAAAATATATAATCGCATAAAGAGGAAAAATTTAAACAGCAGATCATAGTGAGGATGGAGAACCTCAGAGAAGGAAAAATTCCAATTTGTGGCAAAAATTGAGGGGACTGTGGATGGAAAATCCCCATTTTGGGGCAGAAATGATTATTTTGGGGGCCAAATTCAACATTCTGGAGTTTTTTTGAGAGAGAAAATGGGATTGCAGGGGCAAAAATTGAAAATTCCGGAGGGGGGGCAATGAATGCTGGGGAAAATACTCAGCTGGATGGGAAAAATAGGGGAATTTGGGGAGAAAATAGGGAATTTTGGGGGGAAATGGGCAATTTGGGGGGCAATGGGAAATTTTGGGGAGGAAAATTGGCAATTTTGAGGGGGAAATTGGCAATTTTGGGGAGAAAATGAGGAATTTTGGGGAAAATGGGCTATTTGGGGAGAAAATGGGCAATTTTGGGGAGAAAATTTGCAATTTTGAGGGGAAATGGGGAATTTGGGTGAGAAAGTGGGGAATTTTGGGGAGAAAATAGGAAATTTGGGGGGAAGTAGGCAATTTTGGAGAGAAAATTTGCAATTTTGAGGGGAAATGGGGCATTTGGGTGAGAAAGTGGGGAATTTTGGGGGGGAAAATGGGAAATTTGGGGGGAAGTAGGCAATTTTGGGGAGAAAATTGGCAATTTTGGGGGGAAATCGGCAATTTTGGGGAGAAAATGAGGAATTTTGGGGGAAAACGGGCTATTTGGGAGGAAATGGGCAATTTTGGGGAGAAAATTTGCAATTTTGAGGGGAAATGGGGAATTTGGGTGAGAAAGTGGGGAATTTTGGGGAGAAAATGGGAAATTTTGAGGGGAAATGGGGCATTTGGGTGAGAAAGTGGGGAATTTTGGGGAGAAAGTGGGGAAATTTGGGGGGAAGTAGGCAATTTTGAGGAGAAAATTGGCAATTTTGAGGGGAAATGGGGAATTTTAGGGGGGGAAATGGAAATTTTGAGGGGAAATAGCCCCACTAAAATCCCCATTTGGAGCCACCCCCCCTTTTTTGGAGCCAAACTCCCCATTTTTGGGGTCAAAATCCCTTTTTTTCGAGAAAAATCTCCGCATTTAGGAACCAACCTCTGGCTTTTTGAGGCGAAACAGCCTCTTTTGAGGGCCAAATTCCCCCTTTTAGAGGACAAGCCCAACCTTCTGAAACCAAATTTCCCCTTTTTGGTGTCAAACCTCCCTTTTTGGGTTAAACTCCCCCACTGTTGAGGCCACCCCTCCCTTATGGCCCAAATTCCCACTTTGAGGAGCCAAATCTCCCTTTTTAGAGATAAACTCCTGCTTTTTGGGGTCAAATCCCCCATTTTTGGGGCCAAATTCCATCTTTTTAGGGCCAAAATTCTCATATTTAATGTCAACCGCCACCTTTTTGTGGTCCAAACTTCTTTTTTTTTCATTCAAATTTCCCCTTTTTGGGCTCAAACTCTCCTCTTGGTCACAACCCTTCCACTTTCCGGGTCATTTTCCCCCTTTTTGGGACAAATCCCCTCTTTTTTTAGGACCAACCCCCACTTTTTGGAGCCACCTCACCCTTTTTTTGGGGGCCCAAATTCACTTTTCCAGGTGCCAACCCCACCCTTTTTGGGACCGAACTCCCGCTTTTTGGGGCCAAATCCCTCCCTTTTCTGGGTCCATCTCCCCTCCTCCCTCGGCCCCTCCATTTTAACCCCATTTTGGGTTAAAATTTTAAGCCCATTTTAGGTTAAAATCCCCCAATTTTGGGGCTTTCCCCCCCCCACTCCGATCCCGCCGGTACCTGAGGGGGGGCGCGGGGGTGGGGCCGGCGCGCGCTGCCCTGGCCACGCCCCCTCGCTCGCGCTGCCGCAGGGGGCGTGGCGACGCAGGGGGCGTGGTTTCTGTCGAAGGGGGCGTTGCCTCGATGTCGTTTTGGGCGGTGTGGGGGCGTGGCTACGCTGCGGGGTGGGCGTGGTCATAGAGGGGGCGTGACTTTGAGAGACCCCACCCGCTCGGTTCCCCCCAAAGCCAGAGGTGAGGCCACCCGGATCTCCCCGGATTTACAGGAAAAAATCAAAAATATTAGAGGGAAAAATCCGTAGTTTTAGCGGGAAGTCGATGTTATTGCATGGAAAAATGGGAATTTTGGGACAGGAATCCATACTTCTAGTGGAAAATCAGTATTTTTGCAGGGAGAATGGGAACTTTGGAGGCAAAATCGATACTTTCAGTGGAAAAATCTGTGTTATTGCAGTTTGGGGCAGAGATCCTCTGGATTTGTAGGAAAAAATCAAAAATTTGAAAGCGAAAATCCATATTTTTAGTGGGAAATCAGTATTTTTGAAGGGGAAATGGGAATTTCGGGGCAAAATAGAGGGTTTTGGCCAAGCTGAAAAGTGTTTGGGCAGGGAAGAGTAATTTCAGGGAGAACCTGGTGATATTGCAGGATATAAACAATTTTTCCAGGGAAAAGGGACGTTTTAGGGGAATTTTGGGAGCCCAGGAGGGGTGGAAATGGCGCCTGTGAGGGGAAAATGGGGGGAAATTGAGCCTTTGAGGGGAAAACGGGGGGAAAATGAGCATTTGATGGGGAAATTGAGGGAAATTGAGCTGGTGATGGGGAAAATGGGGGAAACGGAGACTTTGAGGGAAAAATGGGGGAAATGGAACCCGTGAGGGAAAAATGGGGGAAATGGAACCTGTGAGGGAAAAATGGGGGGAAATGGTGTTTGTGAGGAGAAAATTAGGGAAATGGAGTCCTTGGGGGGACAATGGAGCTCCTGAGGAGAAAATGGGGGAAAATGGAAACTTTGAGGGGGAAAATGGAGCCGGTGAGGGAAGAATGGGGGGAAAATGGAGCCCATGAGGGGAAAATGGGGGAAAATTGAGCTCATGAGGGAAAAATGGAGGGAAATTGAGCCCTTGAGGGGAAAATGGGGGGAAATTGAGCCCATGAGGGAAAAATGGAGGGAAATTGAGCCCTTGAAGGGAAAATGGGGGGAAATGGAGCTCCTGAGGAGAAAATGGAGCCTTTGAGGGGAAAATGGAGAGAATTGGAGCCCGTGAAGGAAAAAATGGGGGAAAATGGAGCCCCTGAGGGGAAAACGGGGGGAAATGGAGCCCTTGAGGGGAAAATGGAATCCATGAAGGAAAAATGGGGGGAAATGGAGCCTGTGAGGGGAAAATGGAATCCATGAAGGAAAAATGTGGGGAAATGGAGCCTGTGAGGGGAAAATGGGGGGAAATGGAGCCCCTGAGGTGAAAATGGAGCCTTTGAGGGGAAAATGGAGGGAATTGGAGCCCGTGAAGGAAAAAATGGGGGAAAATTGAGCCGGTGATGGGAAAATGGGGGAAAATTGAGCCCATGAGGGAAAAATGGAATCCATGAAGGATAAATGTGGGGAAATGGAGCCGGTGAGGGGAAAATGGAATCCATGAAGGAAAAATGTGGGGAAATGGAGCCGGTGAGGGGAAAATGGGGGGAAATGGAGCCCCTGAGTTTAAAATGGAGCCTTTGAGGGGAAAATGGAGGGAATTGGAGCCCGTGAAGGAAAAAATGGGGGAAAATTGAGCCGGTGATGGGAAAATGGGGGAAAATTGAGCCCATGAGGGAAAAATGGAATCCATGAAGGATAAATGGGGGGAAATGGAGCCTGTGAGGGGAAAATGGAATCCATGAAGGAAAAATGTGGGAAAATGGAGCCGGTGAGGGGAAAATGGAATCCATGAAGGAAAAATGGGGGGAAATGGAGCCCCTGAGGTGAAAATGGAGCCTTTGAGGGGAAAATGGAGGGAATTGGAGCCCGTGAAGGAAAAAATGGGGGAAAATTGAGCCGGTGATGGGAAAATGGGGGAAAATTGAGCCCATGAGGGAAAAATGGAATCCATGAAGGATAAATGGGGGGAAATGGAGCCTGTGAGGGGAAAATGGAATCCATGAAGGATAAATGGGGGGAAATGGAGCCGGTGAGGGGAAAATGGAATCCATGAAGGAAAAATGGGGGGAAATGGAGCCGGTGAGGGGAAAATGGAATCCATGAAGGATAAATGGGGGGAAATGGAGCCGGTGAGGGGAAAATGGGGGGAAATGGAGCCCCTGAGGTGAAAATGGAGCCTTTGAGGGGAAAATGGGGGGAAATGGAGCCCATGAGGGGAAAATGGAATCCATGAAGGAAAAATGGGGCAAATGGAGCCCGTGAGGGGAAAATGGGGGGAAATGGAGCCCCTGAGGTGAAAATTGAGCCTTTGAGGGGAAAATGGAGAGAATTGGAGCCCGTGAAGGAAAAAATGGGGGGGAAATTGAGCTGGTGATGGGAAAATGGGGGAAAATTGAGCCCATGAGGGGAAAAATAGAGGGAAATGGAGTCCCTGAGGGGAAAATGGGGGGAAATTGAAGCCTTGAAGGGACAATGGGGGGAAATGGTGTTTGTAAAGTGAAAATGGAGCCTTTGAGGGGAAAATGGAGAGAATTGGAGCCCGTGAAGGAAAAAATGGGGGAAATGGAGCCCATGAGGGGAAAATGGGGGGAAATGGAAACTTTGACGGGGAAAATGGAGCCGGTGAGAGAAGAATGGGGGGGAAATGGATCCCCTGAGGGGAAAATGGGGGAAAATTGAGACCTTGAGGGAAAAATGGAGGGAAATTGAGCCCTTGAGGGGAAAATGGGGGGAAATGGAGCCCCTGAGGGGAAAATGGTATCTGAGAGGAGTAACTGGGGGGAAATGGAGCCCTGGAGGGCAAAATGTGGGAAAATGGAGCCCATGAGGGGAAAATGGAATCCATGAAGGATAAATGTGGGAAAATGGAGCCGGTGAGGGGAAAATGGGGGAAAATTGAGCCCATGAGGGAAAAATGGAATCCATGAAGGATAAATGGGGGGAAATGGAGCCTGTGAGGGGAAAATGGAATCCATGAAGGAAAAATGGGGGGAAATGGAGCCTGTGAGGGGAAAATGGGGGGAAATGGAGCCCCTGAGTTTAAAATGGAGCCTTTGAGGGGAAAATGGAGGGAATTGGAGCCCGTGAAGGAAAAAATGGGGGAAAATTGAGCCGGTGATGGGAAAATGGGGGAAAATTGAGCCCATGAGGGAAAAATGGAATCCATGAAGGATAAATGTGGGGAAATGGAGCCGGTGAGGGGAAAATGGAATCCAGGAAGGATAAATGTGGGAAAATGGAGCCCGTGAGGGGAAAATGGAATCCATGAAGGATAAATGGGGGGAAATGGAGCCCATGAGGGGAAAATGGGGGGAAATGGATCCCTTGAGTGTGATGGGGGCAAGTGGTGGCCACGATGGGCAACTGAGGGGGGGAATGGCATCTGTGGGGTACAGGAAGCAACTGTGGGGGAAATGAGGTGGGAATTTCCTTCCCGCGTGAGGTGTGCGGATGGAGCCTGTGAGGTCTGAGGGACGGGCCAGGGCCAGGTGACAGCAGTGTCAGGTGAGGACACAGCTGGCACGCCGGATCAGGTGTCCAGGTGAGAACACAACAGTCTTTGGATAACAATTGGATGAGTTATTATCCACAGCACTCTTGAATTGTCCGGGACTCAGAAGCTGTACACTTGTATTGCGTTTGCTCTCGGGTTATCTCCGTTTTGTGGCTAATTGGCTTTGCACTTAGCGATTTCTCGTTGTTATAATTACAATCCACGTTAAGTTCACATATTTCAATTATCTATCGCTAAAGCTATCCGCCTGGTGAGATTTTCCTTCTTTTTCTCTATGCAGTATTAAGCAGCTGGTTAAGCACGTGACAGCCGTTAAATTGTATAAAAAAAAGTTATTTATAGTAGGTTATACAGGTGGGAAAGTTGTGATTCAGGTTATACAAATATAAAAAGCTATATTGGTATAAAAAGTTGTGGTTTAGGTTGTAGAGGTGTCAGGTTACAGAAAAATGTAAGAGATTATGTAGGTGTAGGAAACTGTATAGGTATGTGGAGATATTATATAGGTGTGTGCATATATAAAAATTATATAAAAATACATGTAATTTCAGAGATTTGTTCTTATTTATGTATATTTAGAGAAATTACACAAAAATATGTATGTGTGAGTTCACAGCTTTCTGTTTTACTTGTATACCTACATAAATACATACAAAAATTGCCTTATGTAGGAAGTATATATTAGCATACTTCCATACGCATTGTATTCATATTATTTACATTAACAGTAGGATATCCAGATAGATTGGGTTGTATTAATACCTTATAATGCAAAATATATGAACGCCTCATAATTCTAGTGCAAATTATATAGGCATTAACACAGAATAATGTTGTGAAAATTAAGTTTATTTAAATAGCACGCCGTCATCTTTAAGTTATTGTGAATTATCCTAAGTTAATTCATGATCTTCGCATCATAGAACCATTCTAACGGGAAAAAACCTCGAGGAATAAATCTGGCCCCGAGGTTTTTGGTCCCGAGATCACCAAGAAACGGGGTTTTTCCCGAAAATCCCCCAATTTGCGGCGCCCTTTGCTGCCATGGCGTCCCCTCGTTCCCATGGCGACGGGGCCGTTCCACCCCGCCCCCCCTCCCTCCGGACTTGGTACGTTCCATGCAAATGCGCCCGCTCGCGCCACCCCCCTCCGCGTTCAAACCGGCAACCAATGGGAAGCGAGGAGGCGGGGTTACGGTGAAGATTGACAGCAAGCGGAGCCTATCGCGAGGCGTGGCGCCACAGAGCCGCCACGGGAAACCGCCGGCCTATCAGAGGCGAGGAGGCGGGGTTACGGCGAGGATTGACAGCGCCCGGAGCCAATCGCGAGGCGCAGCGCCCCGTCCCTCAGCGGCCGCCACAGCCGCCGCTTTCCCGCCCTCCGGCCGCGGCCCCGGCCCGAGACCCCCGGGACCCCCTGAGCCCCCCGGGACCGTCCCGGGACCCTCCCGGCCCCGCCATGGGCTTCCTGAAGCTCATCGAGATCGAGAACTTCAAGTCGTACAAGGGCCGCCAGATCATCGGGCCCTTCCGCCGCTTCACCGCCATCATCGGCCCCAATGGCTCCGGTGAGTCCTGGGGGGGCTCTCGGGGGAGCAAGGCCGCTCCCGTGATGGTCTGAGGGGTGACCCCGAATTCTTTACACCGCCCCGCTCCCCCTTTCCTCCTCCCGCCGTGCCCGAGGGGGTTCCCCGTTCCCCCGGGTCCCCCCCATTCCATGGGGACCCTCCCAAGCTTTGGGGTGCCCCCCATTCCCTACAGTTCCCTCTCTCACACCCTGGGGTTCCCCCTCGGCTTTTCCTCTCCATTCCCTGGACAGCCCCCTCACCTTCCCCCTCTTTCCCTGGGGTCCCCCCTCAATTCCCGGGGCTCCTTCCAACCCCCATTCCCTGGGGTCCCCCCATCCCCTGCTTCCCCCCCAAGCCCCTCACCCTATTCCATGGGGTCCCCCCAATAATTCCCAGAGCTCCCTCCACGCCCCCCATTCCCTGGGGTCCCCCCTCTTTCCCTGGGTCCCTCCACGCCCCCCATTCCCTGGGGTCCCCCCTCAATTCCCGGGGCTCCTTCCAACCCCCCATTCCCTGGGGTCCCTCCTCAATTCCCGGGGCTCCTTCCAATCCCCATTCCATGGGGTCCCCCCAATAATTCCCAGGGCTCCCTCCATGCCCCCCATTCCCTGAGGTCCCCCCTCTTTCCCTGGGTCCCTCCACGCCCCCCATTCCATGGGGTCCCCCCTCAATTCCCGGGGCTCCTTCCAACCCCCCATTCCCTGGGGTCCCCCCAATAATTCCCAGGGCTCCCTCCATGCCCCCCATTCCCTGGGGTCCCCCCTCAGTTCCCGGGGCTCCTCCCATCCCCTGCTTCCCCCCCAAGCCCCTCACCCCATTCCCAGCACTCCCTCCAACCCCCCATTCCCTGGGGTCCCTCCCTTACCTTGGGATGCCCCCTCAATTCCCAGAGCTCCCTCCAAGGACTCCATTCCATGGGGTCTCCCCAATAATTCCCGGGGCTCCCCCCTTTTTCCCTGGGGTCCCCCCTCAATTCCCAGGGCTCCTTCCAACCCCCCATTCCCTGGGGTCCCCCCAATAATCCCTGGGGGCTTCCCTCCATCCCCTAAACACGTCCCCCCCCCCGTACGTGGCAGGCAAATCCAACCTGATGGACGCCATCAGCTTCGTGCTGGGGGAGAAGACGAGCAACCTGCGGGTGAAGACGCTGCGGGACCTGATCCACGGCGCGCCCGTGGGGAAGCCCGCGGCCAGCCGGGCCTTCGTCAGCATGGTGTACTCGGAGGAGGGCGCCGAGGACCGCACCTTCGCCCGCGTCATCGTCGGTGAGGGCCCGGGGGGCTTTGGGGTGGGTCTGGGGGGATTGACGGGGGTTTTGGGGTGGGTCTGGGGGGATTTACGGGGGTTTTGGGGCGGGTTTGGGGGGATTGACGGGGGTTTTGGGGTGGGTCTGGGGGGATTGACGGGGGTTTTGGGGTGGGTCTGGGGGGATTGACGGGGGTTTTGAGGTAGGTTTGGGGGGATTTACGGGGGTTTTGGGGCGGGTTTGGGGGGATTTACGGGGGTTTTGGGGCAGTTCTGGGAGTTTTGGGGTGGGTTTGGGGGATTTACGGGGGGGTTTGGGGCAGTTCGGGGTGAGTTTGGGGGCAATGCCCAGGGTTTTGGGGTGGGTTTGGGCGATTTACGGGGGTTTTGGGGTGGGTGTGGGGGGATTTACGGGGGTTTTGGGGTGGGTTTGGGGGGGATTTACGGGGGTTTTGGGGTGGGTTTGGGGGGGATTTACGGGGGTTTTGGGGTGGGTCTGGGGGGATTTACGGGGGTTTTGGGGTGGGTCTGGGGGGATTTACGGGGGTTTTGGGGTGGGTTTGGGGGGATTTACAGGGGTTTTGGGGCAGTTCGGGGTGAGTTTGGGGGCAATGGCCAGGGTTTTGAGGTGTGTTTGGGGGATTTACGGGGGTTTTGGGGTGGGTTTGAGGGACTTACGGGGGTTTTGGGGTGGGTTTGGGGGATTGACGGGGGTTTTGGGGTGGGTTTGGGGGGATTGACGGGGGTTTTGGGGCAGTTCTGGGAGTTTTGGGATGGGTTTGGGGGGATTTACGGGGGTTTTGGGGCAGTTCGGGGTGAGTTTGGGGGCTTTGGGGGTTTTGGGGTGGGTTTGGGGGGATTTACGGGGGTTTTGGGGTGGGTCTGAGGGGATTTACGGGGGTTTTGGGGTGGGTTTGGGGGGATTGACGGGGGTTTTGGGGCAGTTCTGGGACTTTTGGGGTGAGTTTGGGGGATTTACAGGGTATTTGGGGCAGTTCTGGGACTTTTGGGGTGAGTTTGGGGGATTTACAGGGTTTTTGGGGCAGTTCTGGGACTTTTGGGGTGAGTTTGGGGGGATTTACGGGGTTTTTGGGGCAGGTCAGGGTGGGTTTGGGGGGGGTTCTGGGGTTTTTGGGGCAGTTCTGGGGGTTTTGGGGCGGGTTTTGGGGGATTTACGGGGTTTTTGGTGCAATGCTGGTGGATTTGGAGGGATTTACGGGATTTTGGGGGCAGTTCTGGGGGTTTTGGGTTGGGTTTGGGGGGATTTCCGGGGTTTTTGGGGCAGGTCAGGGTGGGTTTGGGGGGATTTCCAGGGTTTTTGGGGCAGTTCTGGGGGTTTTGGGGGTGGGTTTGGGGGGGATTTACGGGGTTTTGGGGCAGTTCTGGGACTTTTGGGGTGAGTTTGGGGGGATTTACGGGGTTTTTGGGGCAGGTCAGGGTGGGTTTGGGGCTTTTGGGGCAGTTCTGGGGGTTTTGGGGTGGGTTTGGGGGGATTTTTGGGTTTTGGGGGTAACACCAGTGGGTTTGGGGGGATTTACGGGCTTTTTGGGGCAGTTCTGGGGGTTTTGGGGGGATTTACGGGCTTTTGGTGCCATGCTGGTGGGTTTGGGGGGATTTACCAGGATTTTGGGGCAGGTCGGGGTGGGTTTGGGGGTGTTTCCAGGGTTTTTGGGGCAACATTGGGGGTTTTGGTGTGGGTTTTGGGGGGATTTCCGGGGTTTTTGGGGCAGTTCCAGGTTTTTTGGGGCAGTTCCCGGGGTTAGGGGTGAAGGTTTGGAGGCAATTCTGGGGGCTTTGGGGCTGCTCTGGGGTGGGTTTGGGGACGTTTTGGGAGTCACAGAGTTGGGAGGGGCACGGTTCAGGGTTTGGGGGCACATTTTGGGGTGTTCAGGGTTTGGGGTACCCCCAAAATCCCCTGTAAACCCCCAGCCCAGGCAGCTCCGAGGAGGGGACCCAAACCTCCCCTTTACCTGTGCAAGCGTGGGTGCAAAGGGGGCACAGTTTAGGGTTTTGGGGGCACATTTTGGGGTGTTCAGGGTTTTGGGGGCACATTTTGGGGTGTTTAGGATTTTTGGGGGACCCCCCTGACCCCCCAAAATCCCTCCCTAAACCCCCCAGCCCAGGCAGCTCCGAGGAGGGGACCCAAACCTCACCTTTACCTGTGCCAGCGTGGGTGCAAAGGGGGCACAGTTTAGGGTTTTGGGGGCACATTTTGGGGTGTTCAGGGGTTTGGGGGGCACATTTTGGGGTGTTCAAGGTTTTGGGGCACATTTTGGGGTGATTAGGATTTTGGGGGACCCCCCTGACCCCCCTAAATCGCCCCTAAACCCCCCAGCCCAGGCAGCTCCGAGGAGGGGACCCAAACCTCACCTTTACTTGTGCCAGCGAGGGTGCAAAGGGGGCACAGTTTAGGGTTTTGGGGGCACATTTTGGGGTGTGCAGGGTTTATGGGGCACATTTTGGGGTGTTCTGGGTTTTGGGGGCACATTTTGGGGTGTTTAGGATTTTTGGGGGACCCCCCTGACCCCCCAAAATCCCCCCTAAACCCCGCAGCCCAGGCTGCTCCGAGGAGGGGACCCAAACCTCCCCTTTACCTGTGCCAGCGAGGGTGCAAAGGGGGCACAGTTTAGGGTTTTGGGGGCACATTTTGGGGTGTTCAGGGTTTTGAGGGGCACATTTTGGGGTGTGCAGGGTTTGGGGGCACATTTTGGGGTGTTCAGGGTTTGGGGGGGCACATTTTGGGGTGATGAGGATTTTGGGGGACCCCCCTGACCCCCCGAAACGCCGGTGCCAGGCAGCTCCTCGGAGTACAAGATCAACAACCGCGTGGTGCAGCTGAGCGAGTACAGCGAGGAGCTGGAGAAGCTGGGCATCCTCATCAAGGCCAGGAACTTCCTCGTCTTCCAGGTGCCCGCGGCTTCGGGGTGACTTTGGGGTGATTTTGGGGGTTTTTGGGTGATTTTGGGGTTTTTGGGATTTGTGGGGTTATTTTGGGGGAGGTTTGGGGTGATTTTGGGGTTTTTGGGGGAGGTTTGGGGTGATTTTGGGGGGTTTTGGGGTGACTTTGGGGTGACTTTGGGTTCGTGGGGGCGATTTTGGGGTGGTTTTGGGGTTTTTTGGGGGAGGTTTGGGGTGATTTTGGGGTGATTTGGGGGTTTTTGGGGTGATTTTGGGGTTTTTGGGATTTGTGGGGTTATTTTGGGGGAGGTTTGGGGTGATTTTGGGGCTTTTGGGGGAGGTTTGGGGTGATTTTGGGGTTTTTGGGATTTGTGGGGTTATTTTGGGGGAGGTTTGGGTGATTTTGGGGTTTTTGGGGTGATTTTGGGGGAGGTTTGGGGTGATTTTGGGATTTGTGGGGGTTATTTGGGGGAGGTTTGGGGTGATTTTGGGGTTTTTGGGGTGATTTTGGGGGAGGTTTGGGGGTGATTTTGGGGTTTTTGGGGTGATTTTGGGGGAGGTTTGGGATGATTTTGGGGTTTTGTGGGGGGAGGTTTGGGGTGATTTGGGGGTTTTTTGAGGTGACTTTGGGGTGACTTTGGGGCTTGTGGGGGAGGTTTGGGGTGACTTTGGGGTTTTTGGGATTTGTGGGGTTATTTTGGGGGAGGTTTGGGGTGATTTTGGGGTTTTTGGGGGAGGTTTGTGGTGATTTTGGGGTTTGTGGGGTGACTTTGGGGTGACTTTGGGATTTGTGAGGGCAATTTTGGGATGATTTTGGGGTTTTTGGGGGAGGTTTGGGGGTGATTTTGGGGTTTTTTGGGGTGATTATTTGGGGTTTTTGGGATTTGTGGGATTATTTTGGGGGAGGTTTGGATGATTTGTGGGGTTATTTTGGGGGAGGTTTGGGATGATTTGTGGGGTTATTTTGGGGGAGGTTTGGGATGATTTTGGGGTTTTTGGGGGAAGGTTTGGGGTGATTTTGGGGGGTTTTGGGATTTTTGGGGTTATTTTGGGGGAGGATTGGGGTGATTTGGGGGTTTTTGGGCGATTTTGGGGTGATTTTGGGGTGATTTTGGGATTTGTGGGGTTATTTTGGGGGAGGTTTGGGATGATTTTGGGGTTTTTGGGGGAGGTTTGGGATGATTTTGGGGTTTTTGGGGCGATTTTGGTGTGATTTTGGGGTGATTTTGGGATTTGTGGGGTTATTTTGGGGGAGGTTTGGGGTGATTTTGGGGCTTTTGGGGGAGGTTTGGGGTGATTTTGGGGTTTTTGGGATTTGTGGGGTTATTTTGGGGGAGGTTTGGGATGATTTTGGGGTTTGTGGGGTGATTTTGGGGTGATTTTGGGGTGTTTTTGGGATTTGTGGGGCTATTTTGGGGGAGGATTGGGGTGATTTGGGGGTTTTTGGGCGATTTTGGGGTGATTTTGGGGTGATTTTGGGATTTGTGGGGTTATTTTGGGGGAGGTTTGGGGTGATTTTGGGGTGATTTTGGGATTTGTGGGGTTATTTTGGGGGAGGTTTGGGATGATTTTGGGGTTTTTGGGGGAGGTTTGGGATGATTTTGGGGTTTTTGGGGTGATTTTGGGGTGATTTTGGGGTTTTTGGGATTTGTGGGGTTATTTTGGGGGAGGTTTGGTGTGATTTGGGGGTTTTTGAGGTGACTTCGGGGTGATTTTGGGGTTTTTGGGGGAGGTTTGGGGTGATTTGGGGGTTTTTGGGGTGACTTTGGGGTGACTTTGGGATTTGTGGGGGTGATTTTGGGGTTTTTGGGGGAGGTTTGGGGTGATTTGGGGGTTTTGGGGGTGATTTTGGGGGTTTTGGGATTTGTGGGATTGTTTTGGGGGAAGTTTGGGGTTTTTGGGGGCGATTTTGGGGTTTTTGGGGGGGATTTGAGGTCGGTTTTGGGGTCAATGTTGGGGTTTTGGGGGCGATTTTGGGGTGGTTTTGGGGGTGGTTTTGGAGATTTGGGGGGTGGTTTTGGGGTTTCTGGGGGTTTTGGGGACGATTTTGGGGTTTTGGGGCTGATTTTGGGGTTTTTGGGGTCGATGTTGGGGTTTTGGGGACGATTTTGGGGTTTTGGGGTCGATTTTGGGGGTGATTTTGGGGGATTTCGGGGGTGGTTTTGGGGTTTCTGGGCGTTTTGGGGTCGATGTTGGGGTTTTGGGGCCGTTTCTGGGGTTTTGGGGTTGTTTTTGGGGGTTCTGGGGAGGTTTTGGGGGTTTTTTGGGGAGGTTTGGGGGGATTTTGGCACAGCTCGGCGAGGTTTTTGTGCTCCCGGGAACTGGGGGCTCCCAGGATGATTTGGGGGGGATCTCCACCATCCCCCACCCCTAAGGGATCCCTCAGCCCCCCATGGGATTTAGGAGCCCCCCCATGGGATTTAGGAGCCCCCCATGAGATTTAGGAACCTCCCCCATGAGATTTAGGAGCCACCCCCATGGGATTTAGGAACCCCCCCCATGGGATTTAGGAACCCCCATGGGATTTAGGAACCTCCCCCATGGGATTTAGGAACCCCCCATGGGATTTAGGAACCCTCCTGTCAGGATTTGGGGATTTGGGAACCCTCCTGTCAGGATTGGGG
This sequence comes from Anomalospiza imberbis, assembly GCF_031753505.1. Lineage (NCBI taxonomy): Eukaryota > Metazoa > Chordata > Aves > Passeriformes > Viduidae > Anomalospiza > Anomalospiza imberbis. Next base: position 127,939 of record NW_027100130.1, read on the forward strand.
GATTTAGGAACCCTCCTGTTGGGATTGGGGGATTTGGGAACCCTCCTGGCAGGTTTTGGGGATTTAGGAACTTCCAGTCAAGATTGGGGGATTTAGGAACCCTCCTGTTGGGATTGGGGGATTTAGGAACCCTCCTGGCAGGATTTGGGGATTTAGGAACTTCCAGTCAAGATTTGGGGATTTGGGGACCTGTCTGTCAGGATTGGGGGATTTAGGAACCCTCCTGTCAGGATTTGGGGATTTAGGAACTTCCAGTCAGGATTGGGGGATTTAGGGACCCTCTTGTTAGTATTTAGGGATCCCTCACAGGGATTTAGGGATCCCTCTCAGGGATTTAGGGATGTCTCTGTCAGGGATTCAGGGATTTAGGAGCGTTTCTGCCCCGTTTCCGCAGGGGGCTGTGGAGTCCATCGCCATGAAGAACCCCAAGGAGCGCACGGCGCTCTTCGAGGAGATCAGCCGCTCGGGGGAGCTGGCCCCCGAGTACGACAAGCGCAAGAAGGAGATGGTCAAGGCCGAGGAGGACACGCAGTTCAACTACCACCGCAAGAAGAACATCGCCGCCGAGCGCAAGGAGGCCAAGCAGGAGAAGGAGGAGGTGGGAAAACCTCGGAATCTCGGGGCGGGGAAAATGGGGGTTCGGGGCGGCCTGGAATGCCGGGGGTTTGGGGAATGGGGGGAAAAGGGGGAAAAGGGGTTTGGAATGGGGGGAAAAGGGGGAAAAGGGGTTTTGGGAATGCTCAGAATCCTGGGGGTTTGGGGAATGGGGGAAAAGGGGGAAAAGGGGTTTGGGAATGGTTGGAGTTTTGGGAAAAAAGGGGTTTGGAATGGGAGGAAAGGGGGAAAAGGGGTTTGGGAATGGTTGGGAATGGTTGGAGTTTTGGGAAAAAAGGGGTTTGGGATGGGGGGAAAAGGGGTTTGGGAATGGTGGGAAAAGGGGGAAAAGGGGTTTGGGAATGCTCAGAATCCTGGGGTTTTGGGGATCGGGGCAAAGGGGGAAAAGGGGTTTGGGAATGCTCAGAATTCTGGGAAAAAAAGGGGGTTGGGGATGGTGGGAAAAGGGGGAAAAGGGGTTTGGGCATGCTCGGAATTCTGGGAAAAAAGGGGTTTGGAATGGGAGGAAAGGGGGAAAAGGGGTTTGGGGGTGGTTGGAATTCTGGGAAAAAAGGGGTTTGGGATGGGGGAAAAGGGGGAAAAAGGGGTTTGGGAATGCTCAGAATTCTGGGAAAAAAGGGGTTTGGAATGGGGGGAAAAGGGGGAAAAGGGGTTTGGGAATGCTCAGAATTCTGGGAAAAAAAGGGGTTTGGAATGGGGGAAAAGGGGTTTGGGAATGCTCGGAATTCTGGGAAAAAAGGGGTTTGGAATGGGGGGAAAAGGGGTTTGGGAATAGTTGGGAATGGTTGGAGTTTTGGGAAAAAAGGGGTTTGGGATGAGGGGAAAAGGGGTTTGGGAATGGTGGGAAAAGGGGGAAAAGGGGTTTGGGAATGCTCAGAATCCTGGGGTTTTGGGGATCGGGGCAAAGGGGGAAAAGGGGTTTGGGAATGCTCAGAATTCTGGGAAAAAAAGGGGGTTGGGGATGGTGGGAAAAGGGGGAAAAGGGGTTTGGGCATGCTCGGAATTCTGGGAAAAAAGGGGTTTGGAATGGGAGGAAAGGGGGAAAAGGGGTTTGGGGGTGGTTGGAATTCTGGGAAAAAAGGGGTTTGGAATGGGGGAAAAGGGGGAAAAAGGGGTTTGGGAATGCTCGGAATTCTGGGAAAAAAAGGGGTTTGGAATGGGGGAAAAGGGGTTTGGGAATGCTCGGAATTCTGGGAAAAAAGGGGTTTGGAATGGGAGGAAAGGGGGAAAAGGGGTTTGGGAATGCTCGGAATTCTGGGAAAAAAGGGGTTTGGAATGGGGGAAAAGGGGGAAAAAGGGGTTTGGGGATGGTTGGAATTCTGGGAAAAAAGGGATTTGGAATGGGGGAAAAGGGGGAAAAAGGGGTTTGGGAATGGTTGGAATTATGGGGAAAAAGGGGTTTGGAATGGGGGGAAAAGGGGTTTGGGGATGGTGGGAAAAGGGGTTTGGGAATGCGGGGAAAAGGGGAAAAAGGGGTTTGGGAATGCTCGGAATTCTGGGAAAAAAGGGGTTTGGAATAGGAGGAAAGGGGGAAAAGGGGTTTGGGGGTGGTTGGAATTCTGGGGAAAAAGGGGTTTGGAATGGGGGAAAAGGGGGAAAAGGGGTTTGGGGATGGTTGGAATTCTGGGAAAAAAGGGGTTTGGAATGGGGGAAAAGGGGGAAAAAGGGGTTTGGGGATGCTCGGAATTCTGGGAAAAAAAGGGGTTTGGAATGGGGGGAAAAGGGGGAAAAGGGGTTTGGGGATGCTCGGAATTCTGGGGAAAAAGGGGTTTGGAATGGGGGAAAAGGGGGAAAAAGGGGTTTGGGGATGCTCGGAATTCTGGGAAAAAAAGGGGTTTGGAATGGGGGGAAAAGGGGGAAAAGGGGTTTGGGGATGCTCGGAATTCTGGGGAAAAAGGGGTTTGGAATGGGGGAAAAGGGGGAAAAAGGGGTTTGGGAATGCTCAGAATTCTGGGAAAAAAAGGGGTTTGGAATGGGGGAAAAGGGGGAAAAGGGGTTTGGGAATGGGGGAAAAGGGGGAAAAGGGGTTTGGGAGTGGTTGGAGTTTTGGGAAAAAAGAGGTTTGGGGAATGGGGAAAAGGGGTTTGGGAATGGTTGGAAAAGGGGAAAAGAAGTTTTGGGAATGCTCAGAATCCTGGGGGTTTGGGGAATGGTGGGAAAAGGGGGAAAAGGGATTTGGGAATGCTCAGAATTCTGGGAAAAAAAGGGGTTTGGGGAATGGGGGAAAAGGGGGAAAAGGGGTTTGGGAGTGGTTGGGAATGGTTGGAGTTTTGGGGAAAAAAGTGGTTTGGGAATGGTGGGAAAAGGGAAAAAGAGGTTTTGGGAATGCTCAGAATCCTGGGGTTTTGGGGAATGGGGGAAAAGGGGGAAAAGGGGTTTGGGAATGCTCGGAATTCTGGGAAAAAAGGGGTTTGGAATGGTGGGAAAAAGGGGAAAAGGGGGTTGGGAATGGTTGGAAAAGGGAAAAGAGGTTTTGGGGAATGCTCAGAATCCTGGGGGTTTGGGGAATGGTGGGAAAAGGGGTTTGGGAATGCTTGGAATTCTGGGAAAAGAAGGGTTTGGAATGGTGGGAAAGGGGGAAAAGGGATTTGGGAATGCTCAGAATTCTGGGAAAAAAGGGGTTTGGAATGGGGGAAAAAGGGGTTTGGGGATGGTGGGAAAAGGGGTTTGGGAATGCGGGGAAAAGGGGAAAAAGGGGTTTGGGAATGCTTGGAATTCTGGGAAAAAAGGGGTTTGGAATGGGAGGAAAGGGGGGAAAAGGGGTTTGGGAATGCTCGGAATTCTGGGAAAAAAGGGGTTTGGAATGGGGGGAAAAGGGGGAAAAAGGGGTTTGGGGATGGTTGGAATTCTGGGAAAAAAGGGATTTGGAATGGGGGAAAAGGGGGAAAAAGGGGTTTGGGAATGCTCAGGATTCTGGGAAAAAAGGGGTTTGGAATGGGGGAAAAGGGGTAAAAAGGGGTTTGGGAATGCTCAGAATTCTGGGAAAAAAGGGGTTTGGAATGGGGGAAAAGGGGGAAAAAGGGGTTTGGGGATGGTTGGAATTCTGGGAAAAAGGGGTTTGGAATGGGAGGAAAGGGGGAAAAGGGGTTTGGGGATGGTTGGAATTCTGGGAAAAAAGGGGTTTGGAATGGGGGGAAAAGGGGTTTGGGGATGGTGGGAAAAGGGGTTTGGGAATGGGGGGGAAAAGGGGAAAAAGGGGTTCGGGAATGCTCGGAATTCTGGGAAAAAAGGGATTTGGAATGGGGGGAAAAGGGGGAAAAGGGGTTTGGGGATGGTTGGAATTCTGGGAAAAAAGGGGTTTGGAATGGGGGAAAAGGGGGAAAAGGAATTTGGGAATGCTCGGAATTCTGGGAAAAAAGGGGTTTGGAATGGGAGGAAAGGGGGAAAAGGGGTTTGGGAATGCTCGGAATTCTGGGAAAAAAGGGGTTTGGAATGGGGGAAAAGGGGGAAAAAGGGGTTTGGGGATAGTTGGAATTCTGGGAAAAAAGGGGTTTGGAATGGGGGAAAAGGGGAAAAAGGGGTTTGGGAATGGGGGGAAAAGGGGGGAAAAGGGTTTTGGGAGTGGTTGGAGTTTTGGGAAAAAAGAGGTTTGGGGAATGGGGGAAAAGGGGTTTGGGAATGGTTGAAAAGGGAAAAGAAGTTTTGGGAGTGCTCAGAATCCTGGGGGTTTGGGGAATGGTGGGAAAAGGGGGAAAAGGGATTTGGGAATGCTCAGAATTCTGGGAAAAAAAGGGGTTTGGGGAATGGGGGAAAAGGGGGAAAAGGGGTTTGGGAGTGGTTGGGAATGGTTGGAGTTTTGGGGAAAAAAGTGGTTTGGGAATGGTGGGAAAAGGGAAAAGAGGTTTTGGGAATGCTCAGAATCCTGGGGTTTTGGGGAATGGGGGAAAAGGGGGAAAAGGGGTTTGGGAATGCTCGGAATTCTGGGAAAAAAGGGGTTTGGAATGGTGGGAAAAAGGGGAAAAGGGGGTTGGGAATGGTTGGAAAAGGGAAAAGAGGTTTTGGGAATGCTCAGAATCCTGGGGGTTTGGGGGAATGGGGGAAAAGGGGGAAAAGGTGTTTGGGAATGCTCGGAATTCTGGGAAAAAAAGCGTTTGGAATGGGGGGAAAGGGGGAAAAGGGGTTTGGGAATGCTCGGAATTCTGGGAAAAAAAGGGTTTGGAATGGGGGGAAAGGGGGAAAAGGGGTTTGGGAATGCTCGGAATTCTGGGGGAAAAAGGGGTTTGGAATGGGGGGAAAAGGGGAGAAAGGGGTTTGGGGATGGGGGGAATAGGGGGGAAAAGGGTTTTGGGAGTGGTTGGAGTTTTGGGAAAAAAGAGGTTTGGGGAATGGGGGAAAAGGGGTTTGGGAATGGTTGGAAAAGGGGGAAAAGGGGTTTGGGAATAGTTGGGAATGGTTTGAGTTTTGGGGAAAAAGTGGTTTGGAATGGTGGGAAAAGGGGTTTGGGAATGGTTGGAAAAGGGAAAAGAGGTTTTGGGAATGCTCAGAATCCTGGGGGTTTGGGGAATGGGGGAAAAGGGGGAAAAGGGGTTTGGGAATGCTCGGAATTCTGGGAAAAAAAGGGGTTTGGAATGGGGGGAAAAGGGGGAAAAGGGGTTTGGGGAATGGGGGGAAAAGGGGTTTGGGAATGCTCGGAATTCTGGGAAAAAAAGGGGTCTGGGAATGGTGGGAAAGGGGGAAAAAGGGTTTGGGAATGCTCGGAATTCTGGGAAAAAAAGGGTTTGGAATGGGGGGAAAGGGGGAAAAGGGGTTTGGGAGTGGTTGGGAATGGTTGGAGTTTTGGAAAAAACGGGGTTTGGGAATGGTGGGAAAAGGGAAAAGAGGTTTTGGGAATGCTCAGAATCCTGGGGGTTTGCGGAATGGTGGGAAAAGGGGGAAAAGGGATTTGGGAATGCTCAGAATCCTGGGAAAAAAGGGGTTTGGGGATAGTGGGAAAAGGGGTTTGGGAATGGTAGGAAAAGGTGGAAAAGGGGTTTGGGAATGGTGGGAAAAGGTGGAAAAGGGGTTTGGGAATGCTCAGAATCTTGGGGGTTTGGGGAATGGGGGAAAAAGGGGGAAAAGGGTTTTGGGAATGCTCAGAATTCTGGGGAAAAAAAGGAGTTTGGAATGGGGGGAAAAGGGGTTTGGGAATAGTGGAAAAACTGGGAAAAGGGGTTTGGGATGGTTGGAAAAGGGGGAAAAGGGGTTTGGGGAATAGTGGGGAAAGGGGTTTGGGAATGATTGGAGTCCCAGGAAAGAGGGGTTTGGGAATGGTTGGAAAAGGGGGAAAAAAGGGGGGGAAAAGGGTTTTGGGAATGGGTGGAGTCTTGGGGAAAAAGGGGTTTGGGATGGTCAGAATCCTGGGGAGAAAGGGGTTTGGGGAGTGGTTGGAAAAGTGGGAAAAAGGGCTTGGGAATGGTTGGAGTCTTGGGAAAAAAGGGGTTTGGGAATGCTCAGAATCCTGGGAAAAGAGGGGTTTGGGAATGCTTGGATTTCGGGGAAAAAGGGGATTTGGGAATGGTTGGAGTCCTGGAAAAAGAGGGGTTTGGGAAGGCCTGGAATGCTGGGGAAACAGAGTTTTGGGAATGCTTGGATTCCCCGGAAAAGTGAGTTTGGGGAATGCTTGGAGTCCTGGGAAAAGAGGGGTTTGGGAATGCTTGGAATCCAGGGAAAAGGGGGATTTGGGAATGCTTGGAGTCCTGGGAAAGGGATTTGGGAAGGCCTGGAATGCTGGACAGAGCCAGGGCTGGGCAGGGTCTGGGCAGACCCTGAGCTGCAGAAGCTCCTGAGCAGAGCCAGACCCAGACCCCGGCTTTAAAAAGCTCCTGGGCAGAGCTAGGCCTAGGCCCAGGTTTAAGAAGCTCCTGGCCAGAGCCAGGTCCAGACCCTGGGATTTGAGCAGCTCCTGGCCAGAGCCAGGCCCAAATCACAGGCCTGAGAAACTCCTGGGCAGAGCCAGGCCCAGACCCCGGGATTTGAGCAGCTCCTGGGCAGAGCCAGGCCCAGGCCCAGGTTTAAGAAGCCCCTGAGCAGAGCCAGACCCTGGGATTTGAGCAGCTCCTGGCCAGAGCCAGGCCCAGACCCCGGGATTTGAGCAGCTCCTGGGCAGAGCCAGGCCCAGACCCTGGGATTTGAGCAGCTCCTGGCCAGAGCCAGGCCCAGACCCCGGGATTTGAGCAGCTCCTGGGCAGAGCCAGGCCCAGGCCCAGGTTTAAGAAGCCCCTGAGCAGAGCCAGACCCTGGGATTTGAGCAGCTCCTGGCCAGAGCCAGGCCCAGACCCCGGGATTTGAGCAGCTCCTGGGCAGAGCCAGGCCCAGACCCTGGGATTTGAGCAGCTCCTGGCCAGAGCCAGGCCCAGACCCCGGGATTTGAGCAGCTCCTGGGCAGAGCCAGGCCCAGGCCCAGGTTTAAGAAGCCCCTGAGCAGAGCCAAGCCTGGGTTTGAGCAGCTCCTGGGCAGAGCCAGGCCCAGGCCCCGGGATTTGAGCAGCTCCTGGGCAGAGCCAGGCCTAGGCCCAGGTTTAAGAACCTCCTGAGCAGAGCCAGGCCCGGGTTTGAGCAGCTCCTGGTCAGAGCCAGGCCCAGGACCAGGTTTGAGCAGCTCCTGGGCAAAGCTAGGCCCAAGTCCCAGGTTTAAGAAGCCCCTGAGCAGAGCCAGACCCTGGGATTTGAGCAGCTCCTGGCCAGAGCCAGGCCCAGACCCTGGGATTTGAGCAGCTCCTGGGCAGAGCCTGGCCTAGGCCCAGGTTTAAGAAGCCCCTGAGCAGAGCCAGACCCCGGGATTTGAGCAGCTCCTGGCCAGAGCCAGGCCCAGACCCTGGGATTTGAGCAGCTCCTGGGCAGAGCCAGGCCCAGACCCAGGTTTAAGAAGTTCCTGGGCAGAGCCAGGCCCAGGCCCAGGTTTAAGAAGCCCCTGAGCAGAGCCAGACCCTGGGATTTGAGCAGCTCCTGGGCAGAGCCAGGCCCAGACCCTGGGATTTGAGCAGCTCCTGGGCAGAGCCAGGCCCAGGCCCAGGTTTAAGAAGCTCCTGAGCAGAGCCAGGCCCGGGTTTGAGCAGCTCCTGGGCAGAGCCAGGCCTAGGCCCAGCCCAAAGCCCAGCTCACAGCCCCGTCCCCCCCAGGCTGACCGGTACCAGCGGCTGAAGGACGAGGTGGTCCGGGCCCAGGTGCAGCTGCAGCTCTTCAAACTGTTCCACAACGAGGCCGAGATCGAGAAGCTCAACAAGGAGCTGGGGCTGAAGAACCGCGAGATCGACAAGGACAAGAAGAGGATGGACCGGGTGGAGGACGAGCTCAAGGACCGCAAGAAGGAGCTGGGCAAGATGATGAGGGAGCAGCAGCAGATCGAGAAGGAGATCAAGTGAGCAGCCCGGGAAAATCCACGGAGGGGGGTGGGAATGCTCGAATTGGGGGTGGGAATGCTCGATTTGGGGGTGGGAATGCTCGATTTGGGGGTGGGAATGCTCGAATTGGGGGTGGGAGTCCTCAATTTGGGGGTGGGAATGCTCGGTTTGGGGGTGGGAATGCTCGAATTGGGGGTGGAAATGCTCAATTTGGGGGTGGGAATGCTCAATTTGGGGGTGGGAATGCTCAATTTGGGGGTGGGAATGCTCAATTTGGGGGTGGGAATGCTCGAATTGGGGGTGGGAATGCTCGAATTGGGGGTGGAAATGCTCAATTTGGGGGTGGAAATGCTCAATTTGGGGGTGGGAATGCTCGGTTTGGTGGAAATGCTCAATTTGGGGATGAGAATGCTCAGTTTGGGGATGGAAATCCTTGGTTTAGGGGTAGGAATCCTCGATTTGTGGATGGAAATGCTCAATTTGGTGGAAATCCTCGATTTGGGGATGAGAATGCTCGGTTTGGGGATGGGAGTCCTTGGTTTAGGGGTGGAAATCCTCAGTTTGGGGATGGAAATCCTTGATTTGTGGATGGAAATGCTCAAATTGGGGATGGAAATCCTCGGTTTGGGGATGGAAATGCTCAATTTGGGGATGGAAATCCTCGATATGGGAGTGGGAATGCTCAATTTGGGGGTGGAAATGCTCAGTTTGGGGGTGGAAATGCTCAATTTGGGGATGGGAATGCTCGGTTTGGTGGAAATGCTCGGTTTGGGGATGGAAATGCTCAATTTGGGGATGGGAATGCTCAATTTGGGGGTGGAAATGCTCAATTTGGGGATGGGAATGCTCGGTTTGGGGATGGGAATGCTCGGTTTGATGGAAATCCTCGATTTGGGGATGGAAATGCTCAAATTGGGGGTGGAAATCCTCGATTTGGGGATGGAAATGCTTGATTTGGGGATGGGAGTCCTTGGTTTAGGGGTAGGAATCCTCGATTTGGGGATGGAAATCCTCGATTTGGGGATGGAAATGCTCAAATTGGGGATGGAAATGCTCAAATTGGGGATGGGAATGCTCGAATTGGGGGTGGAAATGCTCAATTTGGGGGTGGAAATGCTCAATTTGGGGGTGGGAATGCTCGGTTTGGTGGAAATCCTCGATTTGGGGATGAGAATGCTCAGTTTGGGGATGGAAATCCTTGGTTTAGGGGTAGGAATCCTCGATTTGTGGATGGAAATGCTCAAATTGGGGGTGGAAATCCTCGATTTGGGGATGGGAATGCTCGATTTGGGGATGGGAGTCCTTGGTTTAGGGGTAGGAATCCTCAGTTTAGGGATGGAAATCCTCAATTTGGGGATGGAAATCCTCAATTTGGGGATGGAAATGCTCGGTTTGGGGATGGGAATGCTCAGTTTGGGGATGGGAATGCTCAATTTGGGGATGGAAATGCTCAATTTGGGGATGGGAATGCTCGGTTTGGGGATGGGAATGCTCGGTTTGGGGATGGGAATTGTCAATTTGGGGTGGGAATTGTCAATTTGGGGATGGAAATCCTTGATTTGGGGATGGGAATCCTCGATTTGCGGGTGGGAATCCTCAATTTGGTGGAAATGCTCGATTTGGGGGTAGGAATCCTCGATTTGGGAATGGAAATGCTCGATTTGGAGGTGGGAATCCTGAATTTGGGGATGGAAATGCTCGGTTTGGGTGTGGGAATCCTCGATTTGGGGATGGAAATCCTTGGTTTGGGGGTGGATATCCTCGAATTGGGGATAGGAATTCTCAATTTTGGGGTGGGAAGCCTTGAATTGGGGGTGGGAGTGCTCAGTTAAGGGTGGAAATGCTCGATTTGGAGGCGGGGAATCCTCGGTTTGGGGATGGAAACCAGGCACAAATCCCAAAACCGGGCACAAAACCCCAAAACCAGGCACAAAACTGGGCACAAAACCCCAAAACTGAGTCCAAACCGCAAAACCGGGTACCAAACCCCAAAACCAAGCAGAAACCCCAAAACCAAACCCAAAACCAAGCCCAAACCCCAAAACCAAGCCCAAACCCAAGGCCAAACCCCAAAACCAACCCCAAAACTGAGCCCAAACCCCCAAACCAAGCACAAAACCAAGCACAAACCTCAAAACCAACCCCCAAACCAACCCCAAAATCAAGCACAAAACCAAGCCCAAACCCCCAAACCAAGCCCAAACCCCCAAACCAAGCCCAAACCCCAAAACCAGGCACAAACCCCAAAACCAACCCCAAAACCAAGCACAAACCCCAAAACCAACCCCAAAACCAAGCCCAAACCCCAAAACCCACCCCCAATCCCCAAAACCAACCCCCAAACCAAGCACAAAACCAAGCCCAAACCTCAAAACCAACCCCAAAACCAAGCACAAACCCCCAAACCAGGCACAAACCCCAAAACCAACCCCAAAACCAAGCACAAACCCCAAAACCAACCCCAAAACCAAGCCCAAACCCCCAAACCAATCCCAAACCCCAAAACCAACCCCAAAACCAAGCACAAACCCCCAAACCAAGCCCAAAACCAACCCCAAAATCAAGCACAAAACCAAGCCCAAACCCCAAAACCAAGCCCAAACCCCCAAACCAAGCCCAAAACCTGGCGCAAACCCCAAAACCAAACCCCAAAACCAATCCCAAACCCCCAAACCAAGCACAAAACCAAGCCCAAACCCCAAAACCAAGCACAAAACCAGGCGCAAACCCCAAAACCAACCCCAAAATCAAGCACAAAACCAATCCCAAACCCCCAAACCAAGCACAAAACCAACCCCAAACCCCAAAACCACCCCCAAAACCAAGCACAAACCCCCAAACCAAGCCCAAAACCAATCCCAAACCCCAAAACCAAGCCCAAAACCAAGCACAAACCCCAAAACCACCCCCAAACCCCCAAACCAAGCCCAAAACCAATCCCAAACCCCAAAACCAAGCACAAAACCAAGCACAAACCCCAAACCAACCCCAAAACCAATCCCAAAACCAATCCCAAACCCCCAAACCAAGCACAAAACCAACCCCAAACCCCAAAACCAACCCCAAAACCAAGCCCAAAACCGAGCCCACGGCCCGATCCCGTTGCGCTTGCCCAGGGAGAAGGACTCGGAGCTGAACCAGAAGCGGCCGCAGTACATCAAGGCCAAGGAGAACACGTCGCACAAGATCAAGAAGCTGGAGGCGGCGCGGAAGTCGCTGCAGAACGCCCAGAAGCAGTACAAGAAGCGCAAGGCCGACATGGACGAGCTGGAGAAGGAGATGCTCTCCGTGGAGAAATCCCGGCAGGAGTTCGAGGAGCGCATGGAGGAGGAGAGCCAGAGCCAGGGCAGGGACCTGACCCTGGAGGAGAACCAGGTACGGGTGGGATTTGGGGTTTGGGAGAGGTGGGCCAGGTGGGATTTGGGGTTTGGGAGAGGTGGGCCAGGTGGGATTTGGGGGTTTGGGCCAGGTGGGATTTGGGGTTTGGGAGAGGTGGAGGAGAGCCAGAGCCAGGGGATGGACCTGACCCTGGAGGAGAACCAGGCACGGGTGGGATTTGGGGTTTGGGAGAGGTGGGCCAGGTGGGATTTGGGGGTTTTGGAGTTTGGGAGAGGTGGAGGAGAGCCCTGACCCTGGAGGAGAACCAGGTACGGGTGGGGTTTTGGGGTTTGGGAGAGGTGGAGGAGAGCCCTGATCTTGGAGGAGAACCAGGTACGGGTGGGATTTGGGATTTGGGGTTTGGGAGAGGTGGGCCAGGTGGGATTTGGGGGTTTTGGGGTTTGGGAGAGGTGGAGGAGAGCCCTGACCCTGGAGAAGAACCAGGTGGGATTTGGGGTTTGGGAGGGATGGAGGAGAGCCAGAGCCAGGGGATGGACCTGACCCTGGAGGAGAACCAGGTACGGGTGGGGTTTGGGATTTGGGGTTTGGGAGAGGTGGGCCAGGTGGGATTTGGGGATTTGGGCCAGGTGGGATTTGGGGTTTGGGAGGGATGGAGGAGAGCCAGAGCCAGGGCAGGGACCTGACCCTGGAGGAGAACCAGGTACGGGTGGGGTTTGGGGTTTGGGAGGGATGGAGGAGAGCCCTGACCTTGGAGGAGAACCAGGTACGGGTGGGATTTGGGAAGGGCTCCCTGGCTCCCAGGTGAGCCCAGCCAGGTGAGCCCAGCCAGGTGTGCTGGCCCAGTAGTGCTGGCCCAGGTGAGCCCAGCCAGGTGGGCTAGCCCAGGTGAGCCCAGCCAGGTGTGCTGATCCAGGTGTGCTGATCCAGGTGTGCTGGCCCAGGTGAGCCCAGCCAGGTGTGCTGATCCAGGTGTGCTGGCCCAGGTGAGCCCAGCCAGGTGTGCTGATCCAGGTGTGCTGGCCCAGGTGAGCCCAGCCAGGTGTGCTGATCCAGGTGTGCTGATCCTGTGGGATTTGGGGAGAGTTAGGGTTAGGAGGGTTCTGTGGATCCCAGGTGAGCCCAGCCAGGTGAGCCCAGCCAGGTGTGCTAGCCCAGGTGAGCCCAGCCAGGTGTGCTGGCCCAGGTGAGCCCAGCCAGGTGTGCTGGCCCAGGTGAGCCCAGCCAGGTGAGCCCAGCCAGGTGAGCCCAGCCAGGTGAGCCCAGCCAGGTGTGCTGGCCCAGGTGAGCCCAGCCAGGTGAGCCCAGCCAGGTGTGCTGGCCCAGGTGAGCCCAGCCAGGTGAGCCCAGCCAGGTGAGCCCAGCCAGGTGTGCTGGCCCAGGTGAGCCCAGCCAGGTGAGCCCAGCCAGGTGTGCTGGCCCAGGTGAGCCCAGCCAGGTGAGCCCAGCCAGGTGTGCTGACCCCGCTGCCCCCCAGGTGAAGAAGTACCACCGGCTGAAGGAGGAGGCCAGCAAGCGCGCGGCCACGCTGGCCCAGGAGCTCGAGAAGTTCAACCGCGACCAAAAAGCCGACCAGGACCGGCTGGACCTGGAGGAGAGGAAGAAGGTGGAGACCGAGGTGAGCTGGGCTCCCCGCGTTGTCCCCAAATTGTCCCCACATGGTCCCCAGAGCCCCCTGACCCCGCCTGCCCCCGCTGTCCCCAGGCCAAGATCAAGCAGAAGCTGCGGGAGATCGAGGAGAACCAGAAGCGCATCGAGAAGCTCGAGGAGTACATCGCCACCAGCAAGTGGGTGACGTGTCCCCAAGGTGTCTCCAGGGGGCTGGAGTGTCCCCAAGGTGTCCCCAGGGGGGCTGGAGTGTCCCCAGAGGGGGATGGGAGTGTCCCCAAGGGGGGCTGGAGTGTCCCCAGGGTGTCCCCAGGGGGCTGGAGTGTCCCCAAGGTGTCCCCAGGGGGCTGGAGTGTCCCCAAGGTGTCCCCAGGGGGGCTGGAGTGTCCCCAGAGAGGGATGGAGTGTCCCCAGGGGGCTGGAGTGTCCCCAAGGTGTCCCCAGGGGGCTGGAGTGTCCCCAAGGTGTCCCCAAGGGGGGCTGGAGTGTCCCCAGGGTGTCCCCAGGGGGCTGGAGTGTCCCCAAGGTGTCCCCAGGGGGCTGGAGTGTCCCCAAGGTGTCCCCAGGGGGCTGGAGTGTCCCCAAGGTGTCCCCAGAGGGGGCTGGAGTGTCCCCAAAGGGGGCTGGAGTGTCCCCAAGGTGTCCCCAGAGGGGGATGGAGTGTCCCCAGGGGGGCTGGAGTGTCCCCAGAGGGGGCTGGAGTGTCCCCAGAGGGGGATGGGAGTGTCCCCAAGGGGGGCTGGAGTGTCCCCAAGGTGTCCCCAAAGGGGGCTGGAGTGTCCCCAAGGTGTCCCCAGGGGGCTGGGGTGTCCCCAGGGTGTCCCCAAAGGGGGCTGGAGTGTCCCCAAGCTGTCCCCAGGGGGGCTGGAGTGTCCCCAGGGGGCTGGAGTGTCCCCAGAGGGGGATGGAGTGTCCCCAAGGTGTCCCCAGGGGGGCTGGAGTGTCCCCAAAGGGGGCTGGAGTGTCCCCAAGGTGTCCCCAAAGGGGGCTGGAGTGTCCCCAAAGGGGGCTGGAGTGTCCCCAAGGTGTCCCCAGGGGGCCTGGAGTGTCCCCAAGGGGGGCTGGAGTGTCCCCAAGGTGTCCCCACAGGGGGCTGGAGTGTCCCCAAGGGGGCTGGAGTGTCCCCAAGGTGTCCCCAAAGGGGGCTGGAGTGTCCCCAAGGTGTCCCCAAAGGGGGCTGGAGTGTCCCCAAGGTGTCCCCAGGGGGCTGGAGTGTCCCCAAGGGGGCTGGAGTGTCCCCAAGGTGTCCCCAAAGGGGGCTGGGGTGTCCCCAGGTCATGCCCATGTCCCCATTCCTGTCAGTGAGTCAGGGGATCAGCTCCCAAACCCCCCCAAATCCCCTTTGTCACCCCCAAATCCCCTTTGTCACCCCCAAATCCCCATTTCTCCCTCCCAGACAATCCCTGGAAGAGCTAAAGCAGCTCTAGGACCTGGGATTGACCCCCAAAATCGATTTTTTCACCCCCAAATCCCTTTTTTCACCCCCAAAATCCCCATTTCACCCCCCAGGCAATCCCTGGATATTCAGAAATGTCTCGAGGAGCTGGAATTGACCCACCAAATCCCCTTTTTCACCCCCCAAATCCCCATTTCTCCCCCCCAGACAATCCATGGAGGAGCTAAAGCAGCTCTGTGACCTGGGTTTGACCCCCCAAATCCCCTTTTTCACCCCCAAAATCCCCATTTCTCCCCCCAGGCAATCCCTGGAGATGCAGAAATGGCTTGAGGAGCCTGGATTGACCCCCAAAATCCCCTTTTTCACCCGCAAAATCCCCTTTTTTCCCTCCAGGCAATCCCTGGAGGAGCAGAAATGGCTCGAGGAGCCTGGATTGACCCCCAAAATCCATTTTTTCACCCCCAAATCCCTTTTTTCACCCCCAAAATCCCCATTTCTCCCCCCAGACAATCCCTGGAGATGCAGAAATGACTCGAGGAGCTGGGATTGACCCCCAAAATCCCCTTTTTCACCCCCTAAATCCCCATTTCTCCCCCCAGACAATCCCTGGAGGAGCAGAAATGGCTCGAGGAGCTGGGATTCACACCCCAAATCCCCTTTTTCACCCCCTAAATCCCCTTTTTTCCCTCCAGGCAATCCCTGGAGGAGCAGAAATGTCTTGAGGAGCCTGGATTCACACCCCAAATCCCCTTTTTCACCCCCTAAATCCCCTTTTTTCTCCTCCAGGCAATCCCTGGAGGAGCAGAAGCGCCTGGAGGGCGAGCTGACCGAGGAGGTGGAGCTGGCCAAGCGCCGCATCGACGAGATCAACAAGGAGCTGAACCAGGTGATGGAGCAGCTCGGGGACGCTCGCATCGACCGCCAGGAGAGCAGCCGGCAGCAGCGCAAGGCCGAGATCATGGACAGCATCAAGCGCCTCTACCCCGGCTCCGTGGTGAGGGGAGCCCCAAAACTGCCCAAAACCCTCCCAGAAATGGCACCAAAACTGCCTCAGAAACTGCCCAAAACTGCCCCAAAACCCTCCCAGAAACGGCACTAGAACTGCACCCAAAACTGCCAAAAAACTGCCTCAGAAACTGCCCAAACCCTCCCAGAAACTGCACTAAAACTGCCTCAGAAACTGCCAAAACCCTCCCAGAAACTGCACTAAAACTGCCTCAGAAACTGCCAAGCCATCCCAGAAATGGCACCAAAACCCTCCCAGAAACGGCACCAAAACTGCCTCAGAAACTGCCCAAAACTGCACCAAAACCCTCCCAGAAACGGCACGAAAACTGCCTCAGAAACAGCCCAAAACTGCACCAAAACCCTCCCAGAAATGGCACTAGAACTGCTCCCAAAACTGCCAAAAAACTGCCTCAGAAACTGCCAAACCCTCCCAGAAACTGCACTAAAACTGCCTCAGAAACTGTCAAAACCCTCCCAGAAATGGCACCAAAACTGCCTCAGAAACTGCCCAAAACTACCCCAAAACCCTCCCAGAAATGGCACTAGAACTGCTCCCAAAACTGCCAAAAAACTGCCTCAGAAACTGCCAAAACCCTCCCAGAAACTGCCAAAAAACTGCCTCAGAAACTGCCCAAAACTGCACCAAAACCCTCCCAGAAATGGCACTAGAACTGCTCCCAAAACTGCCAAAAAAATGCCTCAGAAACTGCCCAAACCCTCCCAGAAACTGCCAAAAAACTGCCTCAGAAACTGCCCAAAACTGCCCCAAAACCCTCCCAGAAATGGCACTAGAACTGCACCCAAAACTGCCAAAAAACTGCCTCAGAAACTGCCCAAAACTGCACCAAAACCCTCCCAGAAATGACACAAAAAACCCTCCCAGAAACTGCCCCAAAACCCTACCAGAAACGGCTCCAAACTGCACCCAAATTTGCACCCGAAACTGCCAAAAAACGGCCTCAGAAATTGCCCTAAAACTGCCCAAAACTGCACCAAAACCCTCTCAGAAATGGCCCAAAACTGCACCCAAAACTGCCCCAGAAACTGCCAAAAAACTGCCTCAGAAACTGCCCAAAACTGCACCAAAAAGTGCCCCAAAACTGCCCCAGGAACCCCCAGAAATTGCCAAAAACTGCCCCAAAAACTGCACCCAAGCCCTCCAAAAAACTGCCCCAAAACACCAAATGTGTGCCCTAGAAAGTGCTCCAGAAACTGCCCCAAAACCACCCCTAAACCCTTCCAGAAACTGCCCCAAAACCGCCCCAAAACCACCCAAAACCCTTCCAGAAACTGCCCCAAAACCACCCCAAAACCCTTCCAGAAACTGCCCCAAAACCACCCCAAAACCCTTCCAGAAACTGCCCCAAAACCTTTCCAGAAACTGCCCCAAAACCACCCCAAAATCACCCCAAAACCCTTCCAGAAACTGCCCCCAAACCACCCCAAAACCCTTCCAGAAACTGCCCCAAAACCACCCCAAAACCACCCCAAAACCCTTCCAGAAACTGCCCAAAAACCGCCCCAAAACCCTTCCAGAAACCGCCCCAAAACCCTTCCAGAAACTGCCCCAAAACCGCCCCAAAACCCTTCCAGAAACTGCCCCAAAACCGCCCCAAAACCCTTCCAGAAACTGCCCCAAAACCACCCCAAAACCACCCCAAAACCACCCCAAAACCCTTCCAGAAACTGCCCCAAAACCACCCCAAAACCCTTCCAGAAACTGCCCCAAAACCACCCCAAAACCCTTCCAGAAACTGCCCCAAAACCCTTCCAGAAACTGCCCCAAAACCACCCCAAAACCCTTCCAGGAACTGCCCCAAAACCACCCAAAACCCTCCCAGAAACTGCCCCAAAACCGCCCCAAAACCCTCCCAGAAACTGCCCCAAAACCCTTCCAGAAACCGCCCCAAAACCCTTCCAGAAACTGCCCCAAAACCCTTCCAGAAACTGCCCCAAAACCACCCCAAAACCCTTCCAGAAACTGCCCCAAAACCCTTCCAGAAACTGCCCCAAAACCTTTCCAGAAACCACCCCAAAACCACCCCAAAACCCTTCCAGAAACCGCCCCAAAACCCTTCCAGAAACTGCCCCAAAACCCTTCCAGAAACTGCCCCAAAACCCTATCAGAAACTGCCCCAAAACCGCCCCTAAACCCTTCCAGAAACCGCCCCTAAACCTTTCCAGAAACTGCCCCAAAAACCACCCCAAAAACCTTCCAGAAACTGCTCCAAAACCACCCCAAAACCCTTCCAGAAACTGCCCCAAAACCACCCCAAAACCCTTCCAGGAACTGCCCCAAAACCCTTCCAGAAACCACCCCAAAACCACCCCAAAACCCTTCCAGAAACTGCCCCAAAACCACCCCAAAACCCTTGCAGAAACCGCCCCAAAACCCTTCCGGAAACTGCCCCAAAACCACCCCTAAACCCTTCCAGAAACTGCCCCAAAACCGCCCCAAAACCCTTCCAGAAACTGCCCTAAAACCACCCCCAAAACCCTTCTAGAAACTGCCCCAAAACCACCCCAAAACCCTTCCAGAAACTGCCCCAAAACCACCCCAAAACCCTTCCAGAAACTGCCCCTAAACCTTTCCAGAAACTGCCCCAAAACCACCCCAAAACCCTTCCAGAAACCACCCCAAAACCGCCCCAAAACCCTTCCAGAAACTGCCCCAAAACCACCCCAAAACCCTTCCAGAAACTGCCCGAGAAACTGCCCCAAAACCCCAAATGTGGGCCTCAAAAACTGCCCCAAAACCCATGTCCCTGACCCCATAACTGCAGTCCCTGACCCCATAACTGCTGTGCCCCGTGTCCCTGCCCCCATCCCCTATACGTGACCCCATAAGTGACCCTATAACCCCATAAGTGACCCTATAACCCCGCAGTATGGCCGCCTCATTGACCTGTGCCAGCCCACGCAGAAGAACCCGAGCCCCTTTCCCGTGTCCCTGACCCCATAACTGCTGTGCCCCATGTCCCTGACCCCATAACCCCATAGCTCACCCCTGACCCCATAAGTGACCCTATAACCCCATAAGTGACCCTATAACCCCATAAGTGACCCTATAACCCCGCAGTATGGCTGCCTCATTGACCTGTGCCAGCCCACGCAGAAGAACTCGAGCCCCTTTCCCGTGTCCCTGACCCCATAACTGCAGTCCCTGACCCCATAACTGCAGTCCCTGACCCCATAACCCCATAGCTCACCCCTGACCCCATAAGTGACCCTATAACCCCATAAGTGACCCTATAACCCCATAAGTGACCCTATAACCCCGCAGTATGGCCGCCTCATTGACCTGTGCCAGCCCACGCAGAAGAACCCGAGCCCCTTTCCCGTGTCCCTGACCCCATAACTGCAGTCCCTGACCCCATAACTGCAGTCCCTGACCCCATAACCCCATAGCTCACCCCTGACCCCATAAGTGACCCTATAACCCCATAAGTGACCCTATAACCCCGCAGTATGGCCGCCTCATTGACCTGTGCCAGCCCACGCAGAAGAACCCGAGCCCCTTTCCAGTGTCCCTGACCCCATAACTGCTGTGCCCCATGTCCCTGCCCCCATCCCCTATATGTGACCCCATAAGTGACCCTATAACCCCATAAGTGACCCTATAACCCCATAAGTGACCCCATAACCCCATAAGTGACCCTATAACCCCGCAGTATGGCCGCCTCATTGACCTGTGCCAGCCCATGCAGAAGAACCCGAGCCCCTTTCCCGTGTCCCTGACCCCATAACTGCAGTCCCTGACCCCATAACTGCTGTGCCCCATGTCCCTGACCCCATAACCCCATAGCTCACCCCTGACCCCATAAGTGACCCTATAACCCCATAAGTGACCCTATAACCCCGCAGTATGGCCGCCTCATTGACCTGTGCCAGCCCACGCAGAAGAACCCGAGCCCCTTTCCCGTGTCCCTGACCCCATAACTGCTGTGCCCCATGTCCCTGACCCCATCCCCCATACGTGACCCCATAAGTGACCCTATAACCCCATAAGTGACCCTATAACCCCGCAGTATGGCCGCCTCATTGACCTGTGCCAGCCCACGCAGAAGAAGTACCAGATCGCCGTGACCAAGGTGCTGGGCAAGAACATGGACGCCATCATCGTGGACTCGGAGAAGACGGGCAGGGATTGCATCCAGTACATCAAGGAGCAGCGCGGCGAGCCCGAGACCTTCCTGCCCCTCGACTACCTGGAGGTGAGACCCTAAAACGGGATTTGGGGGCAGGAGAAACCCTAAAAGGGTTTGGGGGCAGGAACGATCCTAAAATGGGGTTTAGGGTCACTGAAAACATAAACTGGGGTTTGGGGGCAGGGAAAACCCAAAAATGGGTTTTGGGGTCAGCAGGGAACTGAGACCTTCCTGCCACTCGACTGCCTCGAGGTGAGACCCTAAAACAGGATTTGGGGTCAGGGGAAACCCTAAAAGGGGTTTGGGGTCAGGAGAAAAACCCTAAATGGGGTTTGGGGGCAGGAACGATCCTAAAATGGAATTTAGGGTCAGGAGAAAACCCTAAACTGGGGTTTGGGGTCAGCAGGTATCCCCAGGTAACTGAGACCTTCCTGCCCCTCGACTGCCTCGAGGTGAGACCCTAAAACGGGATTTAAGGTCAGGAGAAAAACCCTAAAAGGGGTTTGGGGTCAGGAGAAAAACCCTAAAAGGGATTTGGGGTCAGGAGAAAAACCCTAAAAGGGATTTGGGGTCAGGAGAAACCCTAAATGGGGTTTGGGGGCAGGAACGATCCTAAAATGGGGTTTAGGGTCAGGAGAAAACCCTAAAAGGGGTTTGGGGTCAGGAACGATCCTAAAATGGGGTTTAGGGTCAGGAGAAAACCCTAAACTGGGGTTTGGGGTCAGCAGATATCCCCAGGTAACTGAGACCTTCCTGCCCCTCAACTGCGTCGAGTTGGGGGATTTGGGGGCAGGAGAAAAACCCTAAAAGGGTTTGGGGGCAGGAGAAAAACCCTAAAAGGGTTTGGGGGCAGGAGAAAAACCCTAAAAGGGTTTGGGGGCAGGAGAAACCCAAAATGGGATTTGGGGTCAGGAGAAAAAACCTAAGTGGGGTTTGGGGTCAGGGAAAACCCAAAAATGGGTTTTGGGAGCAGGAGAAAACCCAAAATGGGTTTTGGGGTCAGCAGGGAACTGAGACCTTCCTGCTGCTCGACTGCCTCGAGGTGAGACCCTAAAACGGGATTTGGGGTCAGGGGAAACCCTAAAAGGGGTTTGGGGGCAGGAGAAAAAACCTAAAAGGGTTTGGGGGCAGGAACGATCCTAAAACAGGATTTGGGGTCAGGAGAAAAACCCTAAAAGGGTTTGGGGTCAGGAACGATCCTAAAATGGGGTTTAGGGTCACTGAAAACATAAACTGGGGTTTGGGGTCAGGGAAAACCCAAAAATGGGTTTTGGGGTCAGCAGGGAACTGAGACCTTCCTGCCCCTCGACTGCCTGGAGGTGAGACCCTAAAACGGGATTTGGGGTCAGGAGAAACCCTAAAAGGGGTTTGGGGTCAGGAGAAAAACCCTAAATGGGGTTTGGGGGCAGGAACGATCCTAAAATGGGGTTTAGGGTCAGGAGAAAACCCTAAACTGGGGTTTAGGGTCAGGGAAAACCCAAAAATGGGTTTTGGGGTCAGCAGGGAACTGAGACCTTCCTGCCGCTCGACTGCCTCGAGGTGAGACCCTAAAACAGGATTTGGGGTCAGGGGAAACCCTAAAAGGGGTTTGGGGTCAGGAGAAAAACCCTAAATGGGGTTTGGGGGCAGGAACGATCCTAAAATGGAATTTAGGGTCAGGAGAAAACCCTAAACTGGGGTTTGGGGTCAGCAGGTATCCCCAGGTAACTGAGACCTTCCTGCCCCTTGACTGCCTCGAGGTGAGACCCTAAAACGGGATTTGGGGTCAGGAGAAACCCTAAAAGGGTTTGGGGTCAGGAGAAAAACCCTAAAAGGGGTTTGGGGTCAGGAGAAAAACCCTAAAATAGGTTTGGGGGCAGGAGAAACCCTAAAAGGGGTTTGGGGTCAGGAGAAAAACCCTAAAAGGGGTTTGGGGGCAGGAACGATCCTAAAATGGGGTTTAGGGTCACTGAAAACATAAACTGGGGTTTGGGGTCAGGGAAAACCCAAAAATGGGTTTTGGGGTCAGCAGGGAACTGAGACCTTGCTGCCCCTCAACTGCCTCGAGGTGAGACCCTAAAACAGGATTTGGGGTCAGGGGAAACCCTAAAAGGGGTTTGGGGGCAGGAGAAAAACCCTAAAAGGGGTTTGGGGGCAGGAACGATCCTAAAATGGGGTTTAGGGTCACTGAAAACATAAACTGGGGTTTGGGGTCAGGGAAAACCCAAAAATGGGTTTTGGGGTCAGCAGGGAACTGAGACCTTCCTGCCCCTCGACTGCCTCGAGGTGAGACCCTAAAACAGGATTTGGGGTCAGGAGAAAAACCCTAAAAGGGTTTGGGGTCAGGAACGATCCTAAAATGGAATTTAGGGTCAGGAGAAAACCCTAAACTGGGGTTTGGGGTCAGCAGGTATCCCCAGGTAACTGAGACCTTCCTGCCCCTCGACTGCCTCGAGGTGAGACCCTAAAACGGGATTTAAGGTCAGGAGAAAAACCCTAAAAGGGGTTTGGGGTCAGGAGAAAAACCCTAAAAGGGATTTGGGGTCAGGAGAAAAACCCTAAAAGGGATTTGGGGTCAGGAGAAACCCTAAATGGGGTTTGGGGGCAGGAACGATCCTAAAATGGGGTTTAGGGTCAGGAGAAAACCCTAAAAGGGGTTTGGGGTCAGGAACGATCCTAAAATGGGGTTTAGGGTCAGGAGAAAACCCTAAACTGGGGTTTGGGGTCAGCAGATATCCCCAGGTAACTGAGACCTTCCTGCCCCTCAACTGCGTCGAGTTGGGGGATTTGGGGGCAGGAGAAAAACCCTAAAAGGGTTTGGGGGCAGGAGAAAAACCCTAAAAGGGTTTGGGGGCAGGAGAAACCCAAAATGGGATTTGGGGTCAGGAGAAAAAACCTAAGTGGGGTTTGGGGTCAGGGAAAACCCAAAAATGGGTTTTGGGAGCAGGAGAAAACCCAAAATGGGTTTTGGGGTCAGCAGGGAACTGAGACCTTCCTGCTGCTCGACTGCCTCGAGGTGAGACCCTAAAACGGGATTTGGGGTCAGGGGAAACCCTAAAAGGGGTTTGGGGGCAGGAGAAAAAACCTAAAAGGGTTTGGGGGCAGGAACGATCCTAAAACAGGATTTGGGGTCAGGAGAAAAACCCTAAAAGGGTTTGGGGTCAGGAACGATCCTAAAATGGGGTTTAGGGTCACTGAAAACATAAACTGGGGTTTGGGGTCAGGGAAAACCCAAAAATGGGTTTTGGGGTCAGCAGGGAACTGAGACCTTCCTGCCCCTCGACTGCCTGGAGGTGAGACCCTAAAACGGGATTTGGGGTCAGGAGAAACCCTAAAAGGGGTTTGGGGTCAGGAGAAAAACCCTAAATGGGGTTTGGGGGCAGGAACGATCCTAAAATGGGGTTTAGGGTCAGGAGAAAACCCTAAACTGGGGTTTAGGGTCAGGGAAAACCCAAAAATGGGTTTTGGGGTCAGCAGGGAACTGAGACCTTCCTGCCGCTCGACTGCCTCGAGGTGAGACCCTAAAATGGGATTTGGGGGCAGGAGAAAAACCCTAAAAGGGGTCTGGGGTCAGGAGAAACCCTAAAAGGGGTTTGGGGGCAGGAACGATCCTAAAATGGGGTTTAGGGTCAGGAGAAAACCCTAAAAGGGGTTTGGGATTTAGGTGAAACCCCTGGGCCAGAAGCTGCAGGGGTGGGGTTTAACCCCATTTTTGGGGTTTTTCACCCCCAATCTTTGGGATTCTGACCCCAATTTCCGTTCCTGACTCAATTTTTGGGGTTTTTCACCCCCAATTTCCGTTCCTGACTCAATTTTTGGGGTTTTTCACCCCCAATTTCCATTCCTGACCCCATTTTTGGGCCTTTTCACCCCCAATTTTTGGGATTTAGCTGAAACCAAACCACGAGAAGCTGCAGGGATGGGATTTAACCCCATTTTTGTGGTTTTTCACCCCCAATTTCTGTTCCTGACTCAAATTTTGGGGTTTTTCACCCCCAATTACCGTTCCTGACCCCAATTTTGGGGTTTTTCCCCCCCGATTTTTGGGATTTAGGTGAAACCAAACCACGAGAAGCTGCAGGGATGGGATTTAACCCAATTTTGGGGTTTTTCACCCCCAATTTCCGTTCCTGACTCAATTTTTGGGGTTTTTCACCCCCAATTTCCGTTCCTGACCCCAATTTTGGGTTTTTTCCCCCCCGTTTTTTGGGGTTTAGGTGAAGCCCACGGACGAGAAGCTGCGGGAGCCGCGGGGTTGGGATTTAACCCAATTTTTGGGGTTTTTCACCCCCAATTTCCGTTCCTGACTCAAATTTTGGGGTTTTTCACCCCCAATTTCCATTCCTGACTCAATTTTTGGGGTTTTTCACCCCCAATTTCCATTCCTGACCCCAATTTTGGGGTTTTTCCCCCCCGATTTTTGGGATTTAGGTGAAACCAAACCACGAGAAGCTGCAGGGGTGGGACTTAACCCAATTTTTGGGGGGTTTTCACCCCAATTTTTGCTTCGTGACCCCAATTTTGGGGTTTTTCCCCCCGATTTTTGGGGTTTAGGTGAAGCCCACGGACGAGAAGCTGCGGGAGCCTTGGGGTTGGGATTTAACCCCATTTTTGTGGTTTTTCACCCCCAATTTCCATTCCTGACTCAATTTTGGTGGTTTTTCACCCCCTATTTCCATTCCTGGTCCAATTTTTGGGGTTTTTCACCCCCAATTTTCACTTTCTGACCCCAATTTCCGTTCCTGACTCAATTTTTGGGGTTTTTCACCCCCAATTTCCGTTCCTGACCCCAATTTTGGGGTTTTTCCCCCCCGTTTTTTGGGGTTTGGGTGAAGCCCACGGATGAGAAGCTGCGGGAGCCTTGGGGTTGGGATTTAACCCCATTTTTGGGGTTTTTCACCCCCAATTTCCGTTCCTGACTCAATTTTTGGGGTTTTTCACCCCAATTTTCACTTTCTGACCCCAATTTCCGTTCCTGACCCCATTTTTGGGCTTTTTCACCCCCAACTTTTGGGATTTAGCTGAAACGAAACCACGAGAAGCTGCAGGGATGGGATTTAACCCAATTTTTGGGGGGTTTTCACCCTCAATTTTTGCTTCGTGATCCCAATTTTGGGGTTTTCCCCCCCGATTTTTGGGATTTAGGTGAAGCCAAACCACGAGAAGCTGCAGGGATGGGATTTAACCCCATTTTTGTGGTTTTTCACCCCCTATTTCCGTTCCTGACTCAAATTTTGGGGTTTTTCACCCCAATTTCCATTCCTGACTCAATTTTTGGGGTTTTTCACCCCCAGTTTCTGTTCCTGACTCAATTTTTTGGGTTTTTCACCCCCAATTTCCATTCCTGACCCCAATTTTGGGGTTTTCCCCCCCCGATTTTTGGGGTTTGGGTGAAGCCCACGCACAAGAAGCTGCGCGAGCCGCGGGGTTGGGATTTAACCCAATTTTTGGGGTTTTTCACCCCCAATTTCCGTTCCTGACTCAAATTTTGGGGTTTTTCACCCCCAATTTCCATTCCTGACTCAATT
Source organism: Anomalospiza imberbis (assembly GCF_031753505.1). Lineage (NCBI taxonomy): Eukaryota > Metazoa > Chordata > Aves > Passeriformes > Viduidae > Anomalospiza > Anomalospiza imberbis. Next base: position 152,876 of record NW_027100130.1, read on the forward strand.
TTTGGGGTTTTTCACCCCCAATTTCCATTCCTGACCCCAATTTTGGGCTTTTTCACCCCCAATTTTTGGGATTTAGCTGAAACCAAACCACGAGAAGCTGCAGGGATGGGATTTAACCCAATTTTGGGGTTTTTCACCCCCAATTTCCGTTCCTGACCCCAATTTTGGGGTTTTTCCCCCCCGTTTTTTGGGGTTTAGGTGAAGCCCACGGACGGGAAGCTGCGGGAGCCGTGGGGTTGGGATTTAACCCCATTTTTGTGGTTTTTCACCCCCTATTTCCGTTCCTGACCCCAATTTTGGGGTTTTTCCCCCCTGATTTTTGGGGTTTAGGTGAAGCCCACGGACGAGAAGCTGCGGGAGCTGCGCGGGGCCAAGCTGGTGATCGACGTGATCCGCTACGAGCCGCCGCACATCAAGAAGGCGCTGCAGTTCGCCTGCGGCAACGCGCTGGTCTGCGACAACGTGGAGGACGCCCGCAGGATCGCCTTCGGGGGCCACCAGAGGCACAAGGTGCCCCAAAACCCGCCAAAATCACCCCAAAATTAACCTGGAAGCAGTCCCCAAACCGCCCCAAAAATACCCTAAAAGCGGCCTGAAATCTACCCAAAATACCCTAAAAACAGCCTGAAAATATCCTAAAAACAGCGTGGAATCACCCCAAAAATAGCCTAAAAACAGCCTGGAATCACCCCAAAAATAGCCAAAAATGGACTGGAATCACCCCAAAAATACCCTAAAAATGGACTGGAATCACCCCAAAAATATCCTAAAAACAGCCTGAAATCACCCCAAAAATAGCCTAAAAACGGACTGAAATCACCCCAAAAATACCCTAAAAACAGCCTGAAATCACCCCAAAAATACCCTAAAAACGGACTGGAATCACCACAAAAATAGCCTAAAAACAGCCTGAAATCACCCCAAAAACAGCCTGAAATCACCCCAAAAATAGCCTAAAAACAGACTGAAATCTCCCCAAAAATAGCCTAAAAACAGACTGAAATCACCCCAAAAATAGCCTAAAAACGGACTGGAATCACCCCAAAAATAGCCTAAAAACGGACTGGAATCACCCCAAAAATACCCTAAAAACAGCCTGAAATCACCCCAAAAATACCCTAAAAACGGACTGGAATCACCACAAAAATAGCCTAAAAACAGCCTGAAATCACCCCAAAAACAGCCTGAAATCACCCCAAAAATAGCCTGAAATCACCCCAAAAATAGCCTAAAAACGGACTGGAATCACCCCAAAAATAGCCTAAAAACGGACTGGAATCACCCCAAAAATATCCTAAAATCACCCCAGAAATACCCTAAAAACAGCCTGAAATCACCCCAAAAATAGCCTTAAAACGGACTGGAATCACCCCAAAAATATCCTAAAAACAGCCTGAAATCACCCCAAAAATAGCCAAAAATGGACTGGAATCACCCCAAAAATACCCTAAAAACGGACTGGAATCACCCCAAAAATACCCTAAAAACGGACTGGAATCACCCCAAAAATACCCTAAAAACGGACTGGAATCACCCCAAAAATATCCTAAAAACAGCCTGAAATCACCCAAAAATACCCTAAAAATAGACTGGAATCACCCCAAAAATACCCTAAAAATGGACTGGAATCACCCCAAAAATATCCTAAAAACAGCCTGAAATCACCCCAAAAATAGCCTAAAAACGGACTGAAATCACCCCAAAAATAGCCTAAAAACGGACTGGAATCACCCCAAAAATAGCCTAAAAATGGACTGGAATCACCCCAAAAATATCCTAAAAACAGCCTGAAATCACCCCAAAAATAGCCTAAAAACGGACTGGAATCACCCCAAAAATACCCTAAAACCAGCCTGAAATCACCCCAAAAATACCCTAAAAACGGACTGGAATCACCCCAAAAATAGCCTAAAAACGGACTGGAATCACCCCAAAAATAGCCTAAAAACGGACTGGAATCACCCCAAAAATATCCTAAAATCACCCCAAAAATACCCTAAAAAGAGACTGGAATCACCCCAAAAATATTCTAAAAATCACCCCAAAAATACCCTAAAACCAGCCTAAAAGTAACCTGAAATCATCCCAAAAATTCCATAAAAATCACCCCAAAATACCCTAAAATCACTGCAAAATACCCTATAATCAAATACCCTAAAATCACCCCCAAAATACCCTAAAATCCCACCAAAAATACCCTAAAAACAGCCAAAAAATACCCTAAAAATGACCTGAAATCATCCTAAAAATACCCTAAAATCCCCCAAAAATACCCTAAAAATACCCTAAAATCCCCCCAAAAATACCCTAAAAATACCCTAAAAACAGCCTGAAATCACCCGCCCCAATGTCCCCAATGTCCTCAGTGTCCCCAATGTCCCCAGTGATGTCCCCAGTGATGTCCCCAATGAGGTCCCCAATGATGTCCCCAATGTCCCCAGTGATGTCCCCAATGATGTCCCCAATGTCCCCAATGTCCCCAATGATGTCCCCAGTGATGTCCCCAGTGATGTCCCCAATGTCCCCAATGATGTCCCCAATGTCCCCAGTGATGTCCCCAATGATGTCCCCAATGTCCCCAATGTCCCCAATGTCCCCAATGATGTCCCCAATGTCCCCAATGTCCCCAATGATGTCCCCAGTGATGTCCCCAGTGATGTCCCCAGTGATGTCCCCAATGATGTCCCCAGTGATGTCCCCAATGTCCCCAATGATGTCCCCAATGTCCCCAGTGATGTCCCCAGTGATGTCCCCAATGATGTCCCCAATGTCCCCAATGATGTCCCCAATGTCCCCAGTGATGTCCCCAGTGATGTCCCCAATGATGTCCCCAATGTCCCCAATGATGTCCCCAATGTCCTCAGTGTCCCCAATGTCCCCAGTGATGTCCCCAATGTCCCCAATGATGTCCCCAATGTCCTCAGTGTCCCCAATGTCCCCAGTGATGTCCCCAATGTCCCCAGTGATGTCCCCAATGATGTCCCCAATGTCCCCAGTGATGTCCCCAATGATGTCCCCAATGTCCCCAATGTCCCCAATGATGTCCCCAATGTCCCCAATGTCCCCAATGATGTCCCCAGTGATGTCCCCAGTGATGTCCCCAGTGATGTCCCCAATGTCCCCAATGATGTCCCCAATGTCCCAGTGATGTCCCCAATGTCCCCAGTGATGTCCCCAATGATGTCCCCAATGTCCCCAATGTCCCCAATGATGTCCCCAGTGATGTCCCCAGTGATGTCCCCAATGTCCCCAATGATGTCCCCAATGTCCCCAGTGATGTCCCCAATGATGTCCCCAATGTCCCCAGTGATGTCCCCAATGTCCCCAATGATGTCCCCAATGTCCCCAGTGATGTCCCCAATGATGTCCCCAATGTCCCCAATGTCCCCAATGATGTCTCCAATGTCCCCAATGTCCCCAATGATGTCCCCAGTGATGTCCCCAGTGATGTCCCCAGTGATGTCCCCAATGATGTCCCCAGTGATGTCCCCAGTGATGTCCCCAATGATGTCCCCAGTGATGTCCCCAATGTCCCCAATGATGTCCCCAATGTCCCCAGTGATGTCCCCAATGTCCCCAGTGATGTCCCCAGTGATGTCCCCAATGATGTCCCCAGTGATGTCCCCAGTGATGTCCCCAATGATGTCCCCAGTGATGTCCCCAATGTCCCCAATGATGTCCCCAATGTCCCCAGTGATGTCCCCAGTGATGTCCCCAATGATGTCCCCAATGTCCCCAATGATGTCCCCAATGTCCCCAGTGATGTCCCCAATGTCCCCAGTGATGTCCCCAGTGATGTCCCCAATGATGTCCCCAATGATGTCCCCAGTGATGTCCCCAATGTCCCCAATGATGTCCCCAGTGATGTCCCCAGTGATGTCCCCAGTGATGTCCCCAATGTCCCCAGTGATGTCCCCAATGATGTCCCCAATGATGTCCCCCATGTCCCCAGATGTTGGCCCTGGACGGGACGCTGTTCCAGCAGTCTGGGGTGTCCCGTGGGTGTCCCCAGTGTCCCCACTGATGTCCCCTACGATGTCCCCAGACGGTGGCCCTGGACGGAACGCTGTCCCAACAGTCTGGGATGTCCTCAGTGTCCCCAGTGATGTCCCCACTGATGTCCCCTGCGATGTCCCCAGACGGTGGCCCTGGACGGGACGCTGTCCCAGCAGTCTGGGGTGTCCTCAGTGTCCCCAGTGATGTCCCCAATGTCCCCAGTGATGTCCCCAGTGATGTCCCCAATGATGTCCCCTGCGATGTCCCCAGACGGTGGCCCTGGACGGGACGCTGTCCCAGCAGTCTGGGATGTCCTCAGTGTCCCCAGTGATGTCCCCAATGTCCCCAGTGATGTCCCCAGTGATGTCCCCAATGATGTCCCCTGCGATGTCCCCAGACGGTGGCCCTGGACGGGACGCTGTTCCAGCAGTCTGGGGTGTCCCCAATGTCCCCAGTGATGTCCCCTGCGATGTCCCCAGACGGTGGCCCTGGACGGGACGCTGTTCCAGAAGTCTGGGATGTCCTCAGTGTCCCCAGTGATGTCCCCACTGATGTCCCCTGCGATGTCCCCAGACGGTGGCCCTGGACGGGACGCTGTTCCAGAAGTCGGGCGTGATCTCGGGCGGCGCCAGCGACCTCAAGGCCAAAGCGCGGCGCTGGGACGAGAAAGCCGTGGACAAGCTCAAGGAGAAGAAGGAGCGGCTGACGGAGGAGCTCAAGGTGGGACCCCAAACCTGAGCCTAAACCTGAGCCCAAACCTGTCCTAAAAACCAAACCTGAGCCCAAACCTGTCCTAAAAACCAAACCTGAGCCTAAAACCCAAACCTGCCCTAAGAACCTACCCTGACCCCAAACCTGAGCCCAAACCTGAGCCCAAACCTGTCCTAAAAACCAAACCTGAGCCCAAACCTGAGCCCAAACCTGTCCTAAAAACCAAACCTGACCCCAAACCTGTCCTAAAAACCAAACCTCAGTCTAAAACCCAAACCTGCCCTAAGAACCTACCCTGACCCCAAACCTGAGCCCAAACCTGAGCCCAAACCTGAGCCTAAACCTGTCCTAAAAACCAAACCTGAGCCTAAAACCCAAACCTGCCCTAAGAACCTACCCTGAGCCCAAACCTGAGCCCAAACCTGCCCTAAAAACCAAACCTGAGCCCAAACCTGAGCCTAAAACCCAAACCTGCCCTAAAAACCAAACCTGAGCCCAAACCTGAGCCTAAACCTGCCCTAAAAACCAAACCTGGCCCCAACCTGAGCCCAAACCTGCCCTAAAAACCAAACCTGAGCCCAAACCTGAGCCCAAACCTGAGCCCAAACCTGCCCTAAAACCCAAACCTGAGCCCAAACCTGAGCCTAAAACCCAAACCTGCCCTAAAAAAAACCAAACCTGAGCCCAAACCTGAGCCTAAACCTGCCCTAAAAAAACCAAACCTGAGCCCAAACCTGAGCCCAAACCTGTCCTAAAAACCAAACCTGAGCCCAAACCTGAGCCCAAACCTGAGCCTAAAACCCAAACCTGCCCTAAAAACCAAATCTGAGCCCAAACCTGAGCCCAAACCTGCCCTAAAAACCAAACCTGAGCCTAAAACCCCAAAGCTGACCCTAAAAACCCACCCTGACCCCAAACCTGACCCTAAAAAACCTACTCTGACCCCAAACCTGAGCCTAAAACCCAAACCTAACCCTAAAAACCCCCCAAAATTTTCCCCATTTCCCCCCATAATTCCCATTTCCCCCATTTTCCCCATTTTCCCCATAATTCCCATTTTCACATTTCCCATTTTTTCCATAATCCCATTTTTCCCATTTTCCCATTTTCCCATCGTTTTTCGCATTTTTCCCATTATTTTTTCCCATTTTTCCCATCATTTTTCCCATTTTTCCCATCATTTTTTCCCATTTTTCCCATCATTTTTCCCATTTTTCCCATCATTTTTCCCATTTTCCCCATCATTTTTCCCATTTTCCCATCATTTTTCCCATTTTCCCATCATTTTTCCCATTTTCCCCATCATTTTTTCCAATTTTTCCTGCATTTTCCCCCCATTTTTCCCATTTTCCCCCATTTTTCCCATTTCCCCCCCATTTTTCCCCCATAATTCCCATTTAATTCCCATTTTTTCTCCCATTTAATTCCATCATTTCCCATTTAATTCCCATAATTTCCCCCATAATTCCCATTTAATTCCCATCATTTTTCCCATCATTTCCCATTTATTTCCCATTTTTCCCCATTTAATTCCCATCATTTTTCCCATTTCCCCCCATTTTCCCCCCATTTTCCCCCCCCATAATTCCCATTTAATTCCCATCATTTTTCCCCATTTCCCCCCCATTTTTCCCCCATTTTTCCCCCCATAATTCCCATTTAATTCCCATTTAATTCCCATTTAATCCCCATTTAATTCCCATTTAATTCCCATTTTTTCCCCCATTTTTCCCATTTTTCCCATTTAATTCCCATTTAATCCCATTTAATTCCCATTTAATTCCATTTTTTCCCCCATTTTTCCCATTTAATTCCCATTTAATCCCCATTTAATTCCCATTTAATTCCCATTTTTTCCCCCATTTTTCCCATTTTTCCCATTTAATTCCCATTTAATTCCCATTTAATTCCCATTCAATTCCCATCGTTTCCCATTTTTTCCCATTTTTTCCCATTTAATTCCCATTTAATTCCCATTCAATTCCCATCATTTCCCATTTATTTCCCATTTAATTCCCATTTAATCCCCATTTAATTCCCATTTAATTCCCATCATTTTTCCCATTTAATTCCCATTTAATTCCCATTTAATTCCCGTTTAATTCCCATTTAATTCACATCATTTTTCCCATGTAATTCCCGTTTAATTCCCATTTAATTCCCGTTTAATTCCCATCATTACCCCCATAATTCCCATTTAATTCCCATTTTTCCCCATTTTTTCCCATTTAATTCCCATCATTTTCTCCCATTTTTCCCCCATTTTTTCCCATTTAATCCCCATTTAATTCCCATTTAATTCCCATTTAATTCCCATTTATTTCCCATTTAATTCCCGTTTAATTCCCATCATTATTCCCATTTAATTCCCGTTTAATTCCCATTTAATTCCCTTTTAATTCCCATTTAATTCCCATTTAATTCCCATCATTTTTCCCATTTAATTCCCATTTTTTCCCCCATTTTTTCCCATTTATTTCCCATTTAATTCCCGTTTAATTCCCGTTTAATTCCCGTTTAATTCCCATTTAATTCCCATCATTTTCCCATTTAATTCCCATCATTTTCTCCCATTTTTTCCCATTTAATTCCCATTTAATTCCCATCATTTCATATTTAATTCCCGTTTAATTCCCATTTAATTCCGGTTTAATCCCGGTTTAATTCCCATTTAATTCCCATTTAATTCCCATTTAATTCCCATTTAATTCCCATAATTTGTTCCCATTTCCCCCCATTTTTTCCCATTTAATTCCCATTTAATTCCCATCATTTTTCCCCATTTTCCCTCTATTTAATTCCCGTTTAATTCCCATTTAATTCCTATTTAATTCCCATTTAATTCCCATTTATTCCCATTTAATTCCCATTTAATCCCCATTTAATTCCCATTTAATTCCCATCATTTCCCCCATAATTCCCATTTAATTCCCATTTAATTCCCATTCAATTCCCATCATTTCCCATTTTTTCCCATTTAATTCCCATTTAATCCCCATTTTTTCCCATTTAATTCCCATTTTTCCCCCATTTTTTCCCATTTTTACCCATTTAATTCCCATAATTCCTGTTGAATTCCCGTTTAATTCCGTTTAATTCCCATTTAATTCTTGTTTAATTCTTGTTTAATTCCCATTTAATTCCTGTTTAATCCCCATTAAATTCCCATTTAATTATCGTTTAATTCCCGTTTAATTCCCATTTAATTCCTGTTTAATTCCCATTTAATTCCCATTTAATTCCTATTTAATTCCCATTTAATTGCCATCATTTTTCCCCCATTTAATTCCCATTTAATTCCCATTTTTTCCCATTTAATCCCCATTTAATCCCCATTTAATTCCCATTTTTTCCCCCATTTTTTCCCATTTAATTCCCATCATTTTCCCCATCATTTCCCATTTAATTCCCATTTAATCCCCATTTAATTCCCATTCAATTCCCATTTTTTCCCCCATTTTTTCCCATTTTTTCCCATTTAATTCCCATTTAATTCCCATTTATTTCCCATCATTTCATATTTAATTCCCGTTTAATTCCCATTTAATTCCCATCATTTCATATTTAATTCCCATTTAATTCCCATTTAATTCCCATCATTTTTTCCCATTTAATCCCCGTTTAATTCCCATTTAATTCCCATTTAATTCCCGTTTAATTCCCATCATTTAATATTTAATTCCCGTTTAATTCCATTTAATTTCCCATTTAATCCCCATTTAATTCCCATCATTTTCTCCCATTTTTCCCCCCATTTTTTCCCATTTAATTCCCATTTAATCCCCATTTTTTCCCATTTAATTCCCATCATTTTCTCCCATTTTTCCTCCATTTTTTCCCATTTAATTCCCATCATTTTTTTCCCATTTCCCCCCCAATTTTTCCCCCATAATCCCCATTTAATCCCCATTTAATCCCCATTTAATCCCCATTTTTTCCCATTTAATTCCCATTTTTTCCCCCATTTTTTCCCATTTTTTCCCATTTAATTCCCATCATTTTCTCCCATTTTTTCCCATTTAATTCCCATTTTTCCCCCATTTTTCCCCATTTTTTCCCATTTAATTCCATCATTTTCTCCCATTTTTCCCCATTTTTTCCCATTTAATTCCCATCATTTTTCCCCATTTAATTCCCATTTATTTCCCATTTAATCCCCATTTAATTCCCATTCAATTCCCATCATTTCCCAATTTAATTCCCATTTAATTCCCATTTAATTCCCATTTAATTTCCCATCATTTTTCCCATTTACTTCCCATTTTTTTCCCCCATTTTTCCCCATTTTTTCCCATTTAATTCCCATCATTTTCTCCCATTTAATCCCCATTTTTTCCCATTTAATTCCCCTTTTTCCCCCATTTTTTCCCATTTAATTCCCATCATTTTCTCCCATTTTTCCCCCATTTTTCCCCATTTTTTTCCCATTTAATTCCCATCATTTTCTCCCCATTTTTCCATTTAATTCCCATTTTTTCCCCATTTTTCCCATTTTTTCCCATTTAATTCCCATCATTTTCTCCCATTTTTCCCCCATTTAATTCCATTTTTTCCCCCATTTAATTCCCATTTAATTCCCATTTAATCCCCATTTAATTCCATTTGATTCCCATCATTTTCTACCATTTTTTCCCCCATTTTTCCCCATCATTTCCCATTTAATTCCCATCATTTCCCATTTAATTCCCATTTAATTCCCATTTAATTCCCATCATTTTTTCCCATTTTTCCCCATAATTCCCGTTTAATTCCCATCATTTTCCTCCCATTTTCCCCCATTTTTTCCCATTTAATTCCCATCATTTTCCCCCATTTAATTCCCATTTAATTCCCATTTAATCCCCATTTAATCCCCATTTAATTCCCATCATTTCCCCCATAATTCCCATTTAATTCCCATTTAATTCCCATCATTTTCTCCCATTTTTTCCCATTTAATTCCCATCATTTTCCCCCATTTAATTCCCGTTTAATTCCATTTAATTCCAATCATTTTTCCCATTTAATTCCCATCATTTTTCCCATTTAATTCCCATTTAATTCCCATCATTTCCCCCATAATTCCCATTTAATTCCCATTTAATTCCCATCATTATTCCCATTTAATTCCTGTTTAATTCCCGTTTAATTCCCATTTAATTCCCATTTTTTCCCATTTAATTCCCATCATTTTTCCCATTTAATCCCCATTTAATTCCCATCATTTCCCATTTAATTCCCATCATTTTTTCCCATTTCCCCCCCAATTTTTCCCCCATAATCCCATTAATCCCCATTTTTTTCCCATTTAATTCCCATTTTTCCCCATTTTTTCCCATTTTTTCCCATTTAATTCCCATCATTTTCCCCCATTTTTTCCCATTTTAATTCCCATCATTTCCCATTTAATTCCCATTTAATTCCATTTAATTCCCATCATTTTTTCCCATTTTTCCCCCATAATTCCCATTTAATTCCCATCATTTTCTCCCATTTTTCCCCCATTTTCCCCTTTTAATTCCCATTTAATTCCCGTTTAATTCCCATTTAATTCCCATTTTTTCCCATTTTTTCCCATTTTTTCCCATTTAATTCCAATCATTTTCTCCAATTTTTCCCCCATTTTTTCCCATCATTTCCCATTTAATTCCCATCATTTTCTCCCATTTTCCCCCCATTTTTTCCCATTTAATTCCCATTTTTCCCCCCATTTTTTCCCATCATTTTCCCATTTAATTCCCATAATTTTTTCCCATTTTCTCCCATTTTTTCCCATTTTTTTCCCCATTTAATTCCCATTTATTTCCCATTTGATCCCCATTTAATCCCCATTTAATTCCCATTTAATTCCCATCATTTTTCCCATTTAATCCCCATTTAATCCCCATTTA
>NW_027100130.1:163652-215235 GCF_031753505.1 Anomalospiza imberbis
GACCATTTTGGTGCCATTTCAGGGCAGTTTTTGGGGCCATTTCAGGGTGATTTTTGAGTCATTTTGGGGCCATTTCAGGTGGTTTTTGGGCCATTTTGGGTGCGCATTTCAGGGCAGTTTTTTGGGGCATTTCAGGGTGATTTTTGAATCATTTTGGGCCATTTCAGGGCAGTTTTTGGGGCCATTTCAGGGTGGTTTTTGGGCCATTTGAGGGTGATTTTTTGAATCATTTTGGGCCATTTCAGGGTGGTTTTTGGGGCCATTCCAGGGTGGTTTTTGGGCCATTTCAGGGTGGTTTTTGGGCCATTTCAGGGTGGTTTTTTGGGCCATTTTGGTGCCATTTCAGGGCAGTTTTTGGGGCCATTTCAGGGTGATTTTTGAGTCATTTTGGGGCCATTTCAGGTGGTTTTTGGGTCATTTTGGGGCCATTCCAGCTGATTTCTGGTTCCACCCACCGGCCTTGCTGCAGTCCACGGTGAAGGAATTCTTCTGGCCCACGAAGCCCTTGGTGAGCCCCAAGCCCTTGGCCACCACCTTGGAGGCATCAGAGAATTTGGGGGGTCCCGGGGGGGCCCCGGCGGTGGCGGGGGCGGGGGAGGGGCCCCCGTGGCCCCCCCGAGTCCACCAGCACCGAGGAGCTCTCGCGGAGGCTGTGGGCTGCTGACCAGGCGCGGCCCTGAAACGGGGGGAAAAACCCAAAATTCAGGGCTTGGAACCCCAAAAAAATCGTGGTGGGGGGGAAGGGTGGAAGTTTGGGGTTTGAAATGGCAAAAAATCAGGGGGTGGGGAGCTGAAAAATTGGGGTGGAGCCCCAAAAGTTCAGGGAGTGGGAGCTGAAAAATTGGGGTGGAGCCCCAAAAGTTCAGGGGGTGGGAGCTGAAAAGTTGGGGTGGAACCCCAAAAAAATCAGGGGTGGGACACCAACAGCAGGGGTTGAACCACAAAGCCTCCCCGTTCCTCCCAAAATCTCCCAAACCCCTCCAAAATCCCCTCCTGATTCCCTCTCCCACACCCCAAAATCCCTTTAACCACCCCAAACCCCCTCTAAAGCCCCCCCAAAATCCCTTTAACCACCCCAAACCCCCTCTAAAGCCCCCCCAAAATCCCTTTAACCACCCTAAACCCCCTTTTAAAGCCCCCCAAAATCCCTTTAACCACCCCAAACCCCCTCCAAAGGCCCCCCAAAATCCCTTTAACCACCCAAACCCCCTCTAAAGCCCCCCCCCAAAATCCTTTAACCACCCCAAACCCCCTTAAAGCCCCTCTAAATCCCTCCAAATCCCTTAAATCCCTAAATCCCCTTACACACCCCTTAAATCCCCCAAATCCCATTAAGCCCCCAAATCCCCTTCAAACCCCCCCAAATCCCCTCAAACCCCTCCAAATCCCCTTAAACCCCCCAAATCCCCTTCCAACCCCCCAAACCCCTCAACCCCCCAAATCCCCTCAATTCCCCCCAAATCCTCCTTAACTTCCTCAATCCCCAAATCCCCTTTAACATCCCAACCCAAATCCCCTTTAAACCCCCCCCCAAACCCCCTTTAAATCCCTTTTAAACCCCCCCAAATCCCCTCAATTCCCCCCAAATCCCCTTCAATTCCCCCAAATCCCCTTCAAACCCCCAAATCCCCTTTAAACCCCCCAATCCCCTTTAACACCCCCAAATCCCCTTCAAACCCCCCCAAATCCCCTTTAAACCCCCCCAAATCCCCTTCAATTCCCCCCAAATCCCCTTCAAACCCCCCCAAATCCCCTTCCATCCCCCCCAAATCCCCTTCAAACCCCCCAAATCCCCTTCAAACCCTCCAAATCCCCTTTAAACCCCCCAAATCCCCTTCCAACCCCCCCAAATCCCCCTCAATTCCCCCCAAATCCCCTTATATCCATCCAAATCCTCCTTTAAACTTCCTCAATTCCCCCCAAATCCCCTTTAAATCCCCCCAAATCCCCTTTAACCCCCCCAAACCCCCTTTAAATCCCTTTTAAACCCCCCCAAATCCCCTCAATTCCCCCCAAATCCCCTTCAAACCCCCCAAATCCCCTTTAAACCCCCCAAATCCCCTTCAAACCCCCAAATCCCCTTCCAACCCCCCAAATTCCCCTCAATTCCCCCCAAATCCCCTTCAAACCCCCCAAATCCCCTTCCAACCCCCCCAAATTCCCCTCAATTCCCCCCAAATCCCTTTTAAACCCCCCCAAATCCCCTTTAACACCCCCAAATCCCCTTCCACCCACCCAAATCCCCTTTAACCCCCCCCCAAATCCCCTTCCAACCCCACCAAATCCCCCTCAATTCCCCCCAAATCCCTTTTAAACCCCCCAATCCCCTTGAAACCCCCCCAATCCCCCTCAATTCCCCCCAAATCCCCTTCAAACCCCCCCAAATCCCCTTTAAACCCCCCCAAATCCCCTTGAAACCCCCCTATCATCTTCCACCCCCCCCCAAATCCCCTTCCAACCCCCCCAAATCCCCCTTCCAACCCCCCAAATCCCTTTTAAACCCCCCCAAATCCCTTTTTAAACCCCCCAAATCCCCTTAACACCCCCAAATCCCCTTCCAACCCCCCCAAATCCCCTTCCAACCCCCCAAATCCCTTTTAAACCCCCCCAAATCCCTTTTAAACCCCCCCAAATCCCTTTTATAAACCCCCCAAATCCCCTTCCAACCCCCCCAAATCCCCTTTACCCCCCCCCCCCAAATCCCCTTTAAACCCCCCCCAAATCCCCTTTACCCCCCCCAGCCTCGCTCACGCGTGATCTTGGCCTTGAAGGGGCTCCCCACGATGTGGTGGGGCCCCCCGAATTTGATGGCGATGAGGTAACTGCCGGGGGGCCATGGGCGTGTAGCTGACCCGGAAGCCCTCGGGGCACTCGTGGCACTCCATGGTCACCTTGGACGGGCCCTCGATGGTCACGGCCAGAGCGCCCGGGCCCCGCCTTGGACGTGTTCACCACGAACTCGGCCGGGGAGCCTGAGGGACACCCCAAAACCCCACCTTAAAGTATCCCCAAAGCCCCAGCTGCGACACCACTGAGAACCCTAAAAATCCGCACGGGGTTCATCCAGACCCCAGTGAGAACCTCCAGATTCCATGGGAACCCCACTGAGAACCCCCAAATTCCATGGGAACCTCAATGAGAACCCCCAGATTCCATGGGAACCTCGCTCAGAACCCCTAAATTCCATGGGAACCTCGCTCAGAACCCCAAATTCCATGGGAACCTCACGGAGAACCCCCAGATTCCATGGGAACCTCGCTCAGAACCCCAAATTCCATGGGAACCTCGCTCATAACCCCCAAATTCCATGGGAACCTCACTCAGAACCCCCCAGATTCCATGGGAACCTCACTGAGAACCTCCAGATTCATGGGAACCCCACTGAGAACCCCCCAGATTCCATGGGAACCTCACTGAGAACCCCCAAATTCCATGGGAACCTCACGGAGAACCCCCAGATTCCATGGGAACCCCACTCAGAACCCCAAATTCCATGGGAACCTCGCTCAGAACCCCAAATTCCATGGGAACCTCACTGAGAACCCCCAAATTCCATGGGGAACCTCGCTCAGAACCCCCAGATTCCATGGGAACCCCACTGAGAAACCCCCAGATTCCATGGGAACCTCGCTCAGAACCCCTAAATTCCATGGGAACCTCGCTCAGAACCCCCAAATTCCATGGGAACCTCACTCAGAACCCCCAGATTCCATGGGAACCTCACTCAGAACCCCCAGATTCCATGGGAACCCCACTGAGAACCCCAAATTCCATGGGAACCTCGCTCAGAACCCCCAAATTCCATGGGAACCTCACTGAGAACCCCCAGATTCCATGGGAACCTCACTGAGAACCCCCAGATTCCATGGGGAACCTCACTCAGAACCCCCAAATTCCATGGGAACCTCACTCAGAACCCCCAGATTCCATGGGAAACCTCACTCAGAACCCCCAGATTCCATGGGAACCCCACTGAGAACCCCAAATTCATGGGAACCTCGCTCAGAACCCCCAGATTCCATGGGAACCTCGCTCAGAACCCCCAAATTCCATGGGAACCCCACTGAGAACCCCCAAATTCCATGGGAACCTCACTGAGAACCCCCAAATTCCATGGGAACCTCGCTCAGAATCCCCAGATTCCATGGGAACCTCACTGAGAACCCCCAAATTCCATGGGAACCTCGCTCAGAATCCCCAGATTCCATGGGAACCTCACTGAGAACCCCCAGATTCCATGGGAACCTCACAGAGAACCCCCAGATTCCATGGGAACCCCACTGAGAACCCCCAGATTCCATGGGAACCTCGCTGAGAATCCCCAAATTCCATGGGAACCTCGCTCAGAACCCCAAATTCCATGGGAACCTCACTCAGAACCCCCAAATTCCATGGGAACCTCACGGAGAACCCCCAGATTCCATGGGAACCTCACTGAGAACCCCCAGATTCCATGGGAACCTCACTGAGAACCTCCAGATTCCATGGGAACCCCACTGAGAACCCCAGATTCCAAGGGAACCTTGCTCAGAACCCCCAAATTCCATGGGAACCTCACGGAGAACCCCCAGATTCCATGGGAACCCCACTGAGAACCCCCAGATTCCATGGGAACCTCGCTCAGAAACCCCTAAATTCCATGGGAACCTCGCTCAGAACCCCCAGATTCCATGGGAACCTCACTGAGAACCCTCAGATTCCATGGGAACCTCGCTCAGAACCCCAAATTCCATGGGAACCTCGCTCAGAACCCCCAAATTCCATGGGAACCTCACTGAGAACCCCCAGATTCCATGGGAACCTCACTAAGAACCCCCAAATTCCATGGGAACCTCACTCAGAACCCCAAATTCCATGGGAACCTCACTGAGAACCCCCAGAGTCCATGGAAAATTGGGATTTGAACCCCAAGTTCCATGGAGGGCTTTCAGACCACACTGAGAACCCCAAATTCCATGGGGTTCATCCAGATCCCAAAATCCCACCATAAATTATCCCCAAATCAGCCCCCACTGAGAACCCCCAAATTCCATAGGAGGAGGAGATTTGAACCCCAAATTCCATGGAAAATGGGGATTTGAACCCCCAAGTTCCATGGAGGGGTTTTCAGACCACACTGAGAACCCCCAAATTCCATAGGAAGAGGAGATTTGAACCCCAAATTCCATGAAAATGGGGATTTGAACCCCAAATTCTCATGGAAGGAGGAGGTTGGACCCCACTGAGAACCCCCAGATTCCATGGGGTTCATCCAGACCCCAAAATCCCACCATAAAGTATCCCCAAATCCCCAACTCCGACCCCACTGAGAACCCCAAAAATCCCCACAGGGTTCATCCAGACCCCACTGAAAACCCCCAAATTCCCATTTTCCCCCCAAATTTCCCATTTTTTCCCCCAAATTCCGTAACTGTGGTGCCACCCTCCAGGCTGGGCCCATAGGCCGAGACCAGGCCTGGATCCCCGGCCTGTTGCAGATCCCTCCCAAATTCCCATTTTTTTCCCCAAAATTTCTGCTTTTTCCCCCAAAATTCCATACCTGTTCTGCCCCCCACACTCCCTCATCCCCTAAATTCTCATTTTTTTCCCAAATTTCCCAGTTTTTTCCCTCAAAATTCTGTACCTGTGGTGCCGCCCTCCAGGCCAGGCCCATAGGCCTAGACCAGGCCTGGATCCCCGGCCTGTTGCAGATCCCTCCCAAATTCCCATTTTTTTCCCCAAAATTTCTGCTTTTTCCCCCCAAAATTCCATACCTGTTCTGCCCCCCACACTCCCTCATCCCCTAAATTCTCATTTTTTCCCAAATTTCCCTATTTTTTCCCTCAAAATTCTGTACCCTGCGGTGCCGCCCTCCCAGGCCGGGCCCGTAGGCCGAGACCAGGCCCGGATCCTCGACCTGTCACAGATCCCTCCCAAATTCCCATTTTTTTCCCCCAAATTCCCGGTACCTGCAGCGCCGCCAGCCCCACAACCTCCCAAATTCCGATTTTTTCCCCCAAATTTCCCATTTTTCCCCCCCAAATTCCGTACCTGTGGTGCCGCCCTCCAGGCCGGGCCCGTAGGCCGAGACCAGGCCCGGATCCCCGGCCTGGCCTGGCTCCCCAACCCGGACCTTGAAGGGGGCTCCCGGGGATGTGGGAGCCCTCGAACTTCACGTCGATGGGAGGTAGACGCCGTTCTCCCGCGGGATGAAGCGCACGGCGTATTTGTCTGGGGAAAAGGGATCCCAAAATCATCCCTGAACCCCCAAAATCATCCCTGAACCCCCAAAATTATCCCGAAAACGCCAAAATGAACCCTGAAACTGCGGAGATCCCAAATTCCAGAGGGCACATTTGTCTGGGGAAAAGGGACCCCAAAATCATCCCTGAACCCCCAAAATTATCCCCGAAACCCCAAAATTATCCCTGAGACCCCAAAATTATCCCTGAGACCCCAAAATTGACCCTGAACCCCCAAAATTATCCCTGAACCCCCATTTTTATGGGAACGGGGTGGATTTTTGGGGTGGGGATTTGCCGATTTTGGGGTGGAATTTGCTGATTTTTAAAGGAACACTCCATTTTTTCGGGGATTTTTGGGGGTCCAACCCCACATTTTGGGGTGTCCCTCACCTGGGGTGACCCCACAACCGTGACACCACCCCTGGGTGTGGAACCGGGCAGATTTTGGGGTGGAATTTGCCAATTTTGGGGTGGGATTTGCCAATTTTGGGTGGAATTTTCTGATTTTTAAAGGAACACCCCATTTTTTGGGGGATTTTTTGGGGTTCAACCCCACAATTTGGGGGTGTCCCTCACCTGGGGTGGCCTCGGAGATGTGGCACCACCAGAGCTCCCATGGATGGAGCATTTTGGGGTGGAATTTGTTGATTTTTTTGGAAACTGAACCGGTTTTTGGAGGAACACCCCATTTTTTGGGGGGATTTTCGGGGGTGCACCCCAGGTTTTGGGGTGTCCCTCAGCTGGGGTGACCTCGGAGATGTGGCACCACCCAGAGCCCCCATGGATGGAGCATTTTGGGGTGGAATTTGCCGATTTTGGGGTGGAATTTGCCGATTTTGGGGTGGAATTTGTTGATTTTTATGGGAACTGAACAGATTTCTGTAGGAACACCCCATTTTTTTCTGGGATTTTTGGGGGTCCAACCCCACATTTTGGGGTGTCCCACACCTGGGGTGGCCTCGGAGCCGTGACACCACCCCTGGGTGTGGAACCAGGCAGATTTTGGGGTGGAATTTGCAGATTTTTGGGGTGGAATTTGTTGATTTTTTTGGAAACTGAACCGGTTTTTGTAGGAACACCCCATTTTTTTGGGGATTTTTGGGGTGCACCCCAGATTTTGGGGTGTCCCTCACCTAGGGTGACCCCAGAACCGTGACACCACCCCTGGGTGTGGAAATGGGGCAGATTTTGGGGTGGAATTTGCCGATTTTGGGGTGGAATTTGTTGATTTTTTTGGAAACTGAACCGGGTTTTTGGAGGAACACCCCATTTTTTCAGGGGATTTTCGGGGGTGCACCCCCAGGTTTTGGGGTGTCCCTCACCTGGGGTGACCTCGGAGATGTGGCACCACCCAGAGCCCCCATGGATGGAGCATTTTGGGGTGGAATTTGCAGATTTTGGAGTGGAATTTGTTGATTTTTATGGGAACTGAACAGATTTCTGTAGGAACACCCCATTTTTTCTGGGATTTTTGGGGTGCACCCCTGGTTTTGGGTGTCCCCTCACCTGGGGGTGACCCCAGAGCTGTGACACCATCCCTGGGTGTGGAACCGGGCAGATTTTGGGGTGGAATTTGCAGATTTTGGGGTGGAATTTGTTGATTTTTTTTGGAAACTGAACCGGTTTTTGGAGGAACACCCCATTTTTTTGGGGATTTTTGGGGTGCACCCCAGGTTTTGGGGTGTCCCTCAGCTGGGGTGACCTCGGAGATGTGGCACCACCCAGAGCTCCCATGGATTGGAGCATTTTGGGGTGGAGTTTGCTGATTTTGGGGTGGAGGAATTTGCTGATTTTAGGGTGGAATTTGTTGATTTTTATGGGAACTGAACAGATTTCTGTAGGAACACCCATTTTTTCTGGGATTTTTGGGGTCCAACCCCACATTTTGGGGGTGTCCCACACCTGGGGTGGCCTCGGAGCCGTGACACCACCCCTGGGTGTGGAACCGGGCAGATTTTGGGGTGGAATTTGCAGATTTTGGGGGTGGAATTTGTTGATTTTTATGGGAACTGAACCGGTTTTTGGAGGAACACCCCATTTTTTGGGGGATTTTCGGGGTGCACCCCAGGTTTTGGGGTGTCCCTCACCTGGGGTGACCCCACAACCGTGACACCACCCCTGGGTGTGGAACCGGGCAGATTTTGGGGTGGAATTTGTTGATTTTGGAGTGGAATTTGTTGATTTTTATGGGAACTGAACAGATTTTTGTAGGAACACCCCATTTTTTCTGGGATTTTTGGGGTCCAACCCCAGGTTTTGGGGTGTCCCTCACCCCTGATGACCCCAGAACCGTGACACCACCCCTGGGTGTGGAAATGGGGCAGATTTTGGGGTGGAATTTGCCGATTTTGGGGGTGGAATTTGCCGATTTTGGGGTGGAATTTGTTGATTTTGGGGTGGAATTTGTTGATTTTTAGGGGAACTGAACCGGTTTTTGGAGGAACACCCCATTTTTTGGGGGATTTTCGGGGTGCACCCCTGGTTTTGGGGTGTCCCTCACCTGGGGTGACCTCAGAGATGTGGCACCACCCAGAGCCCCCATGGATGGAGCATTTTGGGGTGGAATTTGTTGATTTTGGGGTGGAATTTGTTGATTTTTATGGGAACTGAACAGATTTCTGTAGGAAAACCCCATTTTTTCGGGGATTTTAGGGGTGCACCCCAGGTTTTGGGGTGTCCCTCACCTAGGTTGACCCCAGAACCGTGACACCCCCCCTGGGTGTGGAAATGGGGCAGATTTTGGGGTGGAATTTGCCGATTTTGGGGTGGAATTTGCCGATTTTGGGGTGGAATTTGTTGATTTTTATGGGAACTGAACAGATTTTTGTAGGAAAACCCCATTTTTTCTGGGATTTTTGGGGTCCAACCCCACATTTTGGGGTGTCCCTCACCTGGGGTGACCTCGGAGATGTGGCACCACCCAGAGCTCCCATGGATGGAGCATTTTGGGGTGGAATTTGCTGATTTTGGGGTGGAATTTGCCGATTTTGGGGTGGAATTTGTTGATTTTTATGGGAACTGAACAGATTTCTGTAGGAAAATCCCATTTTTTCTGGGATTTTTGGGGTGCAACCCCACATTTTGGGGTGTCCCTCACCTGGGGTGACCCCAGAGCTGTGACACCATCCCTGGGTGTGGAACCGGGCAGATTTTCGAGTGGAATTTGCCGATTTTGGGGTGGAATTTGCCGATTTTGGGGTGGAATTTGCCAATTTTGGGGTGGAATTTGTTGATTTTTGTAGGAACACCCCATTTTTTTGGGGATTTTTGGGGTGCATCCCCAGGTTTTGGGGTGTCCCTCACCTGGGGTGACCCCAGAGCTGTGACACCACCCCTGGGTGTGGAACCGGGCAGATTTTGGGGTGGAATTTGCAGATTTTGGGGTGGAATTTGCCAATTTTGGGGTGGGAATTTGTTGATTTTTGTAGGAAAACCACATTTTTTCTGGGATTTTCGGGGTGCACCCCAGGTTTTGGGGTGTCCCTCACCTGGGGTGACCCCAGAACCGTGACACCACCCCTGGGTGTGGAAATGGGGCAGATTTTGGGGTGGAATTTGCCGATTTTGGGGTGGAATTTGTTGATTTTTATGGGAACTGAACCGGTTTTTGGAGGAACACCCCATTTTTTCGGGGATTTTCGGGGTGCACCCCAGGTTTTGGGGTGTCCCTCACCTGGGGTGACCTCGGAGATGTGGCACTCCTCCAGGGCCCCCGAGGGGCTGTGCACTTTGGCGTCCAGGGCCCCCCTGGCCCCGTTGAGGCTGACGGCGAACGAGGCGGGCTGGTGAACCTTGAGCCCCGACTCCTGGGGGGACACGGGTCAGACACCCCAAAAACGGGGCTGGGATCCCCCAAAACCCCGGGGAAACCCCACCCCACACCCAGGGGAACCCAAAAAGGGGTTGGGGTTTGGGGAATTGGGGAAAAGGTGGAGGAAGGGGGAAAAAAAACTAAAGAAAGAGAAGAAAATGAGAAGAAAAACCAGAAAAAAGAGCCTAAAGTCGACTAAAAAAGTCAAAGAATCCCAAATAAAGAGAAAAAAATAATGGAAATACCAAGAAAATCCTAAAGGAATCACCCGAAACTCAAAAGAAGCCCA
Source organism: Anomalospiza imberbis (assembly GCF_031753505.1). NCBI lineage: Eukaryota > Metazoa > Chordata > Aves > Passeriformes > Viduidae > Anomalospiza > Anomalospiza imberbis. The sequence continues at coordinate 173,977 of NW_027100130.1, forward strand.
AAGGGAAAAAGCAAGCGCAAGAATCCCAAAGAATTCCCCCAAAGAAAGGGAAAAAATCAACAAAAAAAACCCAAAAAACAATCCTAAAGGAGTCCCCAAAACCCAAAAGAACCCCAAAGAAAGAGAAAAAACCAAAAAAAAACCCAAAGAAACCCCAAAAAATCCAAGAAAACCCGAAAGAGAAAGAACAAGCAAAAAAGCCACACCTAAAACCCTCAAAGAAACCCGAAAAAAAACAAATAATTAAACCAAAAAACCCCAAATAAACCCAAAAAAACCCCATAAAACCAGGAAATAAACCCCAAAAACCCCAAAGAAACAAAAAAAACCCCAAAATAAACCCCCATAAAAACAAAAAACAACCCAAAACCTCCCAAAGAAAGGAAAAAAACCCCAAAAATCCCCAAAAAACTGAAAAAACTCCCCAAAAATGCCCCCAAAAACCCGAAAGAAAAACAAAAAAAAACCCAAAACCCTAAAAAAACACAAAGAAACCCCCAAAAAAGCAAGAAAAACCCCAAATAACCCCTCCCAAAAATCAAAAACTCAAAAAATACTCCCACCCCTCCCCAAAAAAGCCCCCAAAAAGCAAAAAAAAGGCAAAAAAATCCCCCAAAAGCCCAAAAAATCCCCGAAAAGCAAAATAAAAATTCCGCAAAAAATGCCCAAAAAATAAAAAAGCCAAAAAAAATCCCCCAAAAATACCAAAAAATCCCCCCAAAAGTAAAAAACTCTCTCAAACAAGCCCAAAAAATCCCAAAAAAAGCAAAATATCCCCAAAAAAAGCCAAAAAAATCCCAAAAAAATCCCTCAAAATTACCCAAAAATGCGGCCCTGACCCCAAATCTGGGAGGTTTTGGGGTTCCCGAGGGGCCAAACCCCAAAATTTTGGGGGTGGGGGTGGGAGAAGTTCAGGTTTGTTCAGGTGGGACCCCCAAATTTCCACCCCAAAAAATCCCAGGGGAGCAGAAGGACCCCAAAACCTCACCCCAAAAATGTTGGGGGGGCTGGAAAAATCCCAAATTTCCACCCCAAAATTTTTAAAGGAATGGGGAAATCCCAAATTCCCACCCCAAAAATTTTAAAGGAATGGGGAAATCCCAAATTTCCACCCCAAAAATTTTGGGGAATTGGAAAATCCCAAATTCCCAACACAAAATTTTGGGAGATTGGAAAATCCCAAATTCCCAACACAAAATTTTGGGGGGAATTGGAAAATCCCAAATTTCCACCCCAAAAAATTCTCGGGGAATTGGAAAATCCCAAATCTCCACCCCAAAATTTCTGGGGAATTGGAAAATCCCAAATTCCCAACACAAAAATTTTAAAGGAATTGGAAAATCCCAAATTCCCACCCCAAAAATTCAGGGGAAATTGGAAAATCCCAAATTCCACCCCAAAAATTCGGGGGGGAATTGGAAAATCCCAAATTCCCAACACAAAAATTCGGGGGGAATTGGAAAATCCCAAATTCCCACCGCAAAAATTCTGGGAGAATGGGAAAATCCCAAATCTCCACCCCAAAAATTCGGGGGGAATTGGAAAATCCCAAATTCCCACCCCAAAAATTCTGGGGAATTGGAAAATCCTGAATTCCCACCCCAAAAATTCTGGGAGAATGGGAAAATCCCAAATTCCCAACACAAAAATTCTTGGGGGGGTTTTAAAATCCCAAATTCCCACCCCAAAAATTCTGGGGAATTGGAAAATCCCAAATCTCCACCCCAAAAATTCTGGGAGATTGGGAAAATCCCAAATTCCCCAACACAAAAATTCTTGGGGGGGTTTTAAAATCCCAAATTCCCAACACAAAAATTCTGGGAGAATGGGAAAATCCCAAAACTCCACCCCAAAAATTTGGGGGGGGCTGGAAAATCCCAAATTTCCACCCCAAAAATTCGGGGGGAATTGGAAAATCCCAAATTCCCACCCCAAAAATTCTGGGGGAATTGGAAAATCCCAAATTCCCTACACAAAAATTCTCAGGGGGGTTTTAAAATCCCAAATCTCCACCCCAAAAATTCTGGGGAATTGGAAAATCCCAAATCTCCACCCCAAAAATTTTAGGGGGAATTGGAAAATCCCAAATTCCCACCCCAAAAATTCGGGGGGAATTGGAAAATCCCAAATTCCCAACACAAAAATTCGGGGGGGATTGGAAAAATCCCAAATTCCCAACACAAAAATTTGGGGGGAATTGGAAAATCCCAAATTCCCAACACAAAAATTCGGGGGGGTATTGGAAAAATCCCAAATCTCCACCCCAAAATTTCTGGGGAATTGGAAAATCCCAAATTCCCACCCCAAAAAAGTCCCAGGGGAGCAGAAGGACCCCAAAACCTCACCCCAAAAATTTTGGGGGGCTGGAAATTCCCAAATTCCCATCCCAAAAATTCGGGGGGGAATTGGAAAATCCCAAATTCCCACCGCAAAAATTCTGGGGAATTGGAAAATCCCAAATTCCCAACAAAAAATTTTAAAGGAATGGGGAAATCCCAAATCCCAACACAAAAATTTTGGGGAATTGGAAAATCCTAAATTCCCACCCCAAAAATTCTCGGGGGGGGGGGTTTAAAATCCCAAATTCCCACCCCAAAAATTCTGGGAGAATGGGAAAATCCCAAATCTCCACCCCAAAAATTCGGGGGGAATTGGAAAATCCCAAATCTCCACCTCAAAAATTTTGGGGAATTGGAAAATCCCAAATTCCCAACACAAAAATTCTGGGGGAATTGGAAAATCCCAAATTCCCACCCCAAAAATTTTGGGGGGAATTGGAAAATCCCAAAACTCCACCCCAAAAATTTGGGGGGGGGCTGGAAAATCCCAAATCTCCACCCCAAAAATTCGGGGGGAATTGGAAAATCCCAAATTCCCACCCCCAATATTTTTGGGGTGGGAGAACCCCCCAAAACCTCCCCCCAGACCCTTTTTTTCGGGGGGTTTAAAACCCCCCAAATCCTTCCCTCGGAACCCCCTGGGGGAGCCCCAAACCCCAAAATCCCAAATTTTTCTTTTTTTTTTTTTTTGGGATCTTCCCCCCCCCCCTCTAAAAAAAACCAACCTGGGGGCGGGGTTTGGGGGTCCCTAAAGGGGTGGGGGGAGATTTTGGGGTCCCCCCCCGGACCCCACTTACCTTGGGGGTGGGGGCGTTACCGGGAGCCAGCGGCGGCCCCGGGTTGGGGATTTTGGGGTTTTTTTTGGGGGCCGCTGGGTCCCGTTAACGCCCCCGGCCCCCCCCTGTTCAAAGCCTTTATCAGAGACACGAGAGAGACCCCGGGACCCCCGGCCGAGGGAGCCGGGCCAGCGCAGGGACCCCGAGAGCTGATCTGCTCTAAACCCCCAAATTCTGCTCAAAAACTCCAAATTCTGCTCAAAACCATTAAAATCTGATTAAAACCCCGAAATTCTGCTCAAAAACCACTAAAATCTGATTAAAAACCCCAAAATTCTGCTCAAAAACCCAAAATTCTGCTCAAAAACCACTAAAATCTGATTAAAACCCCACAAATTCTGCTCCAAACCCCGAAATTCTGCTTAAAAACCCTAACATTCTGCTCAAAACCACTAAAATCTGATTAAAACCCTGAAATTCTGCTCAAAAACTCCAAATTCTGCTCAAAAACCACTAAAATCTGATTAAAAACCCTGAAATTCTGCTCAAAAACCACTAAAATCTGATTAAAACCCTGAAATTCTGCTCAAAAACCACTAAAATCTGATTAAAACCCTGAAATTCTGCTCAAAAACCACTAAAATCTGATTAAAAACCCCAAAATTCTGCTCAAAAACCACTGAAATCTGATTAAAACCCCCCAAATTCTGCTCAAAAACCCTAAAATTCTGCTCAAAACCCCGAAATTCTGCTCAAAAACCCCCAAATTCTCTTTAAAACCCTGAAATTCTGCTTAAAAACCCCCAAATTCTGCTCAAAAACCCCAAAATTCTGCTCAAAAACCCAAAATTCTGCTTAAAACCCTGAAATTCTGCTTAAAAAACCAGAAATTCTGCTTAAAAACCCCCCAAAATTCTGCTCAAAACCCCAAAATTCTGCTTAAAACCCTAACATTCTGCTCAAAACCACTAAAATCTGATTAAAAAACCCTAAATTCTGCTTAAAATCACCTAAAATCTGATTAAAATCCCCTAAAATCTGATTAAAAGCTCCTAAAACCTGATTAAAACCCCCTAAAATCTGAATAAAATACCCTAAAATCTGCTAAAAACTGCCTAAAACCTGATTAAAATCCCCTATAATCTGATTAAAATCCCTTAAAATCTGATTAAAAACCCCTAAAATCTGATTAAAATATCCTATAATCTGATCAAAAACCCCTAAAATCTGATTAAAATCCCCTAAAATCTGATTAAAAACCACTAAATTCTGATCAAAATAACCTAAAATCTGATTAAAAACCCCAAAATCTGCCCTTGAAACCCCAAAATTTCCCCTATAAACCCTAAAACTGATCCTGCAAACCCCAAAACCTTCAGCTATAAATCCCAAACCCCAAAATTTCCTCTACAAACCCCAAAATCTGCCCCTAGAAACCTCAAACCCCAAAATTTCCCCTACAGACCCCAAAAACTGACCCTAGAAACCTCAAACCCCAAAATTTCCCCTATAAATCCCAAAATTTCCCCTATAAACCCCAAAACTGACCCTACAAATTCCAAAATCTGCCCCTACAGACCCCAAAATTTCCCCTACAACCCTCAAAAACTTCAGCTATAAATCCCAAACCCCAAAATTTCCCCTACAAACCCCCAAATCTGCCCCGAGAAACCCCAAAAACCTAGAGCTATAAATCCCAAACCCCAAAAGCTTCCCCTAAAAAACCCAAAATTTCCCATACAAGCCCCAAAACTGATCCTGCAAACCCCAAAATCTGATCCTAGACACCCCAAAATTTCCCCTACAAACCCCCAAAACCTTCAGCTATAAATCCCAAACCCCAAAAGCTTCCCCTAAAAAACCCAAAATTTCCCCTACAAACCCCAAAGTCTGCCCCTGGAAACCCTAAATCCACAAATCCTCTTATAGACCCCAAAAATTCCCCTACAAACCCCAAAACCTTCAGCTATAAATCCTAAACCCCAAAATCTGCCCCTAGAAACCCCAAAACTTCCCCTAGAAATCCCAAACCCCAAAAATTTCCCCTACAAACCCCAAAACTTCCCCTACAAACCCCAAAATTTCCCCTCTAAACCCCAAAATTTCCCCTCTAAACCCCAAAACTGACCCTACAAACCCCAAAATTTCCCCTACAAACCCCAAAATTTCCCCTACAAACCCCAAAATCTGACCCTACAAACCCCAAAATTTCCCCTACAGACCCCATGACTGAACCTACAAACCCCAAAAATTCCCCTATAAACCCCGAAACTCATCCTGCAAACCCCAAAATTTCCCCTATAACCCCTAAACTGATCCTACACACCCCAAAATTTCCCTTATAAACCCTAAAACTGATCCTACAAACCCCAAAATTTCCCCTACAAACCCCAAAATCTGCCCCTACACGCCCCAAAACTGACCCTACAAACACCAAAATTTCCCCTACAGACCCCAAAACTGACCCTACAAACCCCAAAACTGATCCTACAAACCCCAAAATTTCCCCTATAAACCCCAAAACTGACCCTACAAACCCCAAAATCTGCCCCTATAAACCCCAAAACTTCCCCTACAGACCCCAAAATTTCCCCTACAAACCCAAAATTTCCCCTACACACCCCAAAACTGACCCTACAAACCCCAAACCTTCCCCTACAAACCCCAAAATCTGCCCCTAGAAACCCCAAAACTGACCCTACAAACCCCAAAACTGATCCTACAAACCCCAAAACTTCCCCTATAAGCCCCAAAATTTCCCCTATAAACCCCAAAACTGATCCTAGAAACCCCAAAATTTCCCCTACAAACCCCAAAATTTCCCCTACAAACCCCAAAACTTCCCCTACAAACCCCAAAATTTCCCCTACACACCCCAAAACTGATCCTACAAACACCAAAATTTCCCCTATAAACCCCAAAACTGACCCTACAAACCCCAAAATCTGCCCCTACAGACCCCAAAATTTCCCCTATAAACCCCAAAATTTCCCCTATAAACCCCAAAACTGACCCTACAAACCCCAAAATTTCCCCTCTAAACCCCAAAGCTGACCCTACAAACCCCAAAATCTGCTCCTACAGACCCCAAAACTTCCCCTACAAACCCCAAAATTTCCCCTACAAACCCAAAATTTCCCCTCCAGACCCCAAAATCTGCCCCTTCAGACCCCAAAACTTCCCCTACAAACCCCAAAATCTTCCCCTACAAACCCAAAATTTCCCCTCCAGACCCCAAAATCTGCCCCTTCCACCCCCAGCCCGCCCCAAGCCCCCGGGGGCTGCGCTGGCCGGGCCCCCCGCGGCTCCGGGGGGTTTCTGTTCTGGTTTTTTTGGGGGTTTTTTTTGGGGTTTTTTGGGGTCTCCAGGTGCCTCACCTGAAGGCTAGAAACAGTCAGGCGCCGCGCGGCGTCGCTGGGGGCCGCGGCCGTCACCACGAAGGGGCTCTCGGGGATGTGCTCGTCGTTGAACTTCACCGACACCTCGTAGTCACCTGGGAGGGGTTTGGGGTCAGGGGAGGGGGTCTGACCCCAAAAACCCCAAAAATCCCAAAAATCCTGCCCCAAAATCCCCTAAAACCCGGCTTTGTCCCCTCCCTGTCCCCTCTCTCGGGGCTGCGCTGTCGTTGAACGTCACCCACACCTCGTGGTCACCCGGGAGGGGTTTGGGGTCAGGGGAGGGGCTGTGACCCCAAAAATCCCATCCCAAAAACCCCAAAAACCCCATCCCAAAAACCCCAAAAACCCCAAAATCTGCTCTTCTGGCCCTAAAAATCTCCTCAAACCCCGCTGTGTCCCCATTCTGTTGCTGCCATTGGGGACAACTCGGGGTTAAACATCACCGACACCGCGGGAGGGGTTTGGGGTCAGGGGAGGGGCTGTGACCCCAAAAATCCCAAAAATCCCATCCCAAAAACCCCAAAAATCCCATCCCAAAAACCCCAAAAATCCCATCCCAAAAACCCCAGAAATCCCATCCCAAAAACCCCAAAAATCCCACCCCAAACCCCCCAAAAATCCTGCTCCAAAACCCCCCAAAAGCCCATCCCAAAAACCCCAAAACTCCCATCCCAAAAACCCCAGAAATCCCATCCCAAAAACCCCAAAAATCCCACCCCAAACCCCCCAAAAATCCTGCTCCAAAACCCCCAAAAAGCCCATCCCAAAAACCCCAAAACTCCCATCCCAAAAACCCCAAAAATCCTGCTCCAAAACCCCCAAAAATCCCATCCCAAAAACCCCAAAAGCCCTGCCCCAAAAACCCCAAAAATCCCATCCCAAAACCCCCAGAAATCCCACCCCAAAACCCCCAAAAATCCCATCCCAAAAACCCCAAACATCCCACCCCAAAATCCCCTAAAACCCGGCTTTGTCCCCTCCCTGTCCCCTCTCTCGGGGCTGCGCTGTTGCTGAACGTCACCCACACCTCGTGGTCACGCGGGAGGGGTTTGGGGTCAGGGGAGGGGCTGTGACCCCAAAAATCCCATCTCAAAACCCCAAAAATCCTGCTCCAAAACCCCCCAAAATCCCATCCCAAAAACCCCCAGAAATCCTGCTCCAAAACCCCCAAAATCCCATCCCAAAAACCCCAAAAATCCTGCTCCAAAAACCCCAAAAATCCCATCCCAAAACCCCTAAAAATCCCATCCCAAAACCCCAAAATCTGCTCTTCTGGCCCTAAAAATCTCCTCTAACCCCGCTGTGTCCCCATTCTGTTCTTGCGATTGGGGACAACTCGGGGTTAAACATCACCGACACCTCGGGAGGGGTTTGGGGTCAGGGGAGGGGCTGTGACCCCAAAAATCCCACCCCAAAAACCCCACAAGAACCCCATAATGAAACACAAAACCGAACAAAAACCCCACAAAAACCCCACAAACACCCTGTAAAACCCCAGAAAAACCCCATAAAGAAACAGAAAACCCCACAAAAACCCGACAAAAACCCCATAAAGAAACACAAAACCCCACAAACACCCTGAAAAACCCCATAAACCCCACAAAAACCCCATAAAAACCCCATAAACACCCTGTAAAACTACATAAAACGCCACAAAAACCCCAGAAAAACCCCAAATCCCACAAAAGCCCACACAAACCCCAAATCCCATAAAAGCCCACACAACCCCAAATCCCATAAAACCCCACAAAAACCCCATAAAACCCCACAAACACCCTGTAAAACCCCACAAAAACCCCATAAAGAAACACAAAACCCCACAAAAACACTCTGTAAAACCCCACAAAAACCCTGAAAAAACCCCTAAAACCCCACAAAAACATCACAAAAACCCCACAAACACCCTGTAAAACCCCACAAAAACCCCATAAAGAAACACAAAACCCCACAAAACCCCCACAAACACCCTGTAAAACCCCACAAAAACCCCACAAACACCCTGTAAAACCCTGTAAAACCCCACAAAAACCCCATAAAACCCCAGAAAAACCCCAAATCCCATAAAACCCCACAGAAACCCTACAAAGCCCGGCACTGACCGGGCTCCTGCACCACGTAGGAGACGCCGCAGGAGCCGTCCTTGTGGTCCTCGAAGGCGATCTCGGCCTTGCTGGGACCCTCGACGGCGATGGAGAGACCCCCGGCGCCGGCCTCGCGCGTCCAGATGCTGAACTCGGCTGGGGAGGGGGAAACGGGGGGGTCAGGGCACCCCAAAACCCTAAAAACCACCCCAAAATCCTAAAAACCACCCCAAAATCCCACAGCGTGGGGTAAATCCTATAAATTCCCCCATAAAGGACACAGAGACCCCCGGCGCCGGCCTCGCGCGTCCGGATGCTGAACTCGGCTGGGGAGGGGGAACAGGGGGGTCAGGGCACCCCAAAATCCTAAAGACCACCCCAAAATCCTAAAAACCACCCCAAAACCCCCAAAAACCACCCCAAAAACCCCATAAACCACCCCAAAAACCCTAAAAATCACGCCTGAACTGGAAAAACCCCATAAATCCTATAAATTCTGGAAAAAAAACCCCCGATTTCGGGGTGCTCACCCGGGCTCCCCCAATCCCAATTTCGGGGTCCTGCCTCATTTTTGGGCTTCCCCCATTCAATTTTTGGGGTCCCCCATCCCATTTTCGGGGTCCCCCATTCCATTTTCGGGGTCCCCCATCCCATTTTCGAGGTCCCCCCCATTTTCGGGGTCCCCCATTCCGTTTCTGGGGTGCTCACCGGGGCTCCCCCATCCCATTTTTGGGGTCCCCCCAATTTTGGCGTCCCCTATTCAATTTTCGGGGTCCCCAATCCCAATTTTGGGGTCCCCCATTCCGTTTTTGAGGTCCCCCATCCCATTTTCGGGGTCCCCCATCCCAATTTTGGGATCCCCCATCCCATTTTCGAGGTCTCCCCCATTTTTGGGGTCCCCCATTCCGTTTCTGGGGTGCTCACCGGGGCTCCCCCATCCCATTTTTGGGGTCCCCCCCCAATTTTGGGGTCCCCTATTCAATTTTCGGGGTCCCCAATCCCAATTTCGAGGTCCCCCATCCTATTTTCGGGGTCCCCCATCCCAATTTTGGGGTCCCCCATCCCAATTTCAGGGTCCCCCATTCTGTTTTTGGGGTGCTCACCGGGGCTCCCCCCATCCCATTTTTGGGGTCCCCCCAATTTTGGCGTCCCCTATTCAATTTTCGGGGTCCCCAATCCCAATTTTGGGGTCCCCCATTCCGTTTTTGAGGTCCCCCATCCCAATTTCGGGGTCCCCCATCCCAATTTTGGGATCCCCCATCCCATTTTCGAGGTCCCCCCCCATTTTTGGGGTCCCCCATTCCGTTTTTTTGGGTGCTCACCGGTGCTCCCCCCATCCCATTTTTGGGGTCCCCCCCAATTTTGGGGTCCCCTATTCAATTTTCGGGGTCCCCCATCCCAATTTCGGGGTCCCCCATTCCATTTTTGGGGTCCCCCATCCCAATTTCGGGGTCCCCCATTCCGTTTTTGGGGTGCTCACCGGGGCTCCCCACCCCCAATTTCGGGGTCCCCCATCCCATTTTCGAGGTCCCCCCCCATTTTTGGGGTCCCCCATTCCATTTTTGGGGTGCTCACCGGGGCTCCCCCATGCCAATTTCGGGGTCCCCCATCCCATTTTTGAGGTCCCCATCCCAATTTTGGGGTCCCCCATTCCATTTTTGGGGTCCCCATCCCAATTTCGAGGTCCCCCATCCTATTTTCGGGGTCCCCCATCCCAATTTCTGGGTCCCCCATCCCAATTTCGGGATCCCCCATCCCAATTTCGGGGTCCCCCCATCCCAATTTCGAGGTCCCCCATCCCCTTTTCAGCGTCCCCCATCCCAATTTCAGGATCCCCCCATCCCCTTTTCAGCGTCCCCCCTATTTTCGGGATCCCCCATCCCCTTTTCGAGGTCCCCCATCCTATTTTCGGGATCCCCCATCCCAATTTCGAGGTCCCCCATCCTATTTTCGGGATCCCGCATCCCAATTTCGGGGTCCCCCATCCCAATTTCGGGGTCCCCTATTCCATTTTCGGGGTCCCCATCCCAATTTCTGGGTCCCCCATCCCAATTTCGGGATCCCCCATCCCAATTTCGAGGTCCCCCATCCCCTTTTCAGCGTCCCCCATCCCAATTTCAGGATCCCCCATCCCCTTTTCAGCGTCCCCCTATTTTCGGGATCCCCCATCCCAATTTCGAGGTCCCCCATCCTATTTTCGGGATCCCCCATCCCAATTTCGAGGTCCCCCATCCTATTTTCGGGATCCCGCATCCCAATTTCGGGGTCCCCCATCCCAATTTCGGGGTCCCCTATTCCATTTTCGGGGTCCCCATCCCAATTTCTGGGTCCCCCATCCCAATTTCGGGATCCCCCATCCCAATTTCGAGGTCCCCCATCCCCTTTTCAGCGTCCCCCATCCCAATTTCAGGATCCCCCATCCCCTTTTCAGCGTCCCCCCTATTTTCGGGATCCCCCATCCCAATTTCGAGGTCCCCCATCCTATTTTCGGGATCCCCCATCCCAATTTCGGGGTCCACCATCCCAATTTCGGGGTCCCCCATCCCAATTTCGGGGTCCCCCATCCCGTTTCTGGGGTGCTCACCGGGGCTCCCCGCCTCGGCTCTCTCCAGCCCGGGGCCGCCGGCCCGGACCTTGTGTGCGCCGCCCTCGCCCAGCGGCCCCACGGTGAACTGGAAGGGGCTCCCGGGCACGTGCTGGCCGCGGTCCTTGACGCTGACCCGGTGCGCTCCGGTCTCCTGCGGCACGAACCGGACCCCGACCGTGCCCCCGGCATCGGGCAGCACCTGCGCGGCCACCGGCTGGCCCGAGGGACCGGTCACCTGCGCGGTCACCTCGGAGACGGACAGCTCTGGGGAGAAAAAATGGCAAAAATGGGGAAAAAAATGGCAAAAATGGGGAAAAAAATGGCAAAAATGGGGAAAAAATGGGGAAAATGGTCAGTGTGGGACTGGTCATTGGTGTGGTCACCTCGGAGACGGACAGCTCTGGGGAGAAAAAATGGCAAAAATGGGGAAAAAATGGGAGAAATGGTCAGTGTGGGACTGGTCATTGGTGTGGTCACCTCGGAGATGGACAGCTCTGGGGAGAAAAAATGGCAAAAATGGGGAAAAAATGGGGAAAATGGTCAGTGTGGGACCGATCCACCTGCGTGGTCACCTCGGAGATGGACAGCTCTGGGAGAAAACATGGTAAAAATGGGGAAAAAATGGCAAAAATGGGGAAAAAATGGCAAAAATGGTCAGTGTGGGACTGGTCATTGGTGGGGTCACCTCGGAGACGGACAGCTCTGGGGAGAAAAAATGGCAAAAATGGGGAAAAAATGGCAAAAATGGGGAAAAAATGGGGAAAATGGTCAGTGTGGGACCAATCCACCTGCGTGGTCACCTCGGAGATGGACAGCTCTGGGGAGAAAAAATGGCAAAAATGGGGAAAAAAATGGCAAAAATGGGGGAAAATGGGGAAAATGGTCAGTGTGGGACTGGTCATCGGTGTGGTCACCTCGGAGACGGACAGCTCTGGGGAGAAAAAATGGCAAAAATGGGGAAAAATGGGGAAAATGGTCAGTGTGGGACTGGTCATCGGTGTGGTCACCTCGGAGATGGACAGCTCTGGGAGAAATGGGGAAAAATGGGGAAAAAATGGGGAAAATGGTCAGTGTGGGACTGGTCATTGGTGTGGTCACCTCGGAGATGGACAGCTCTGGGGGGAAAAATGGGGGAAAATTGGGGAAAAATGGCAAAAATGGTCAGTGTGGTACTGGTCATTGGTGTGGACAGCTCTGGGGGGAAAAATGGGGGAAAATTGGGGAAAAATGGCAAAAATGGTCAGTGTGGGACTGGTCATCGGTGCGGTCACCGGCTGGCACGAGGGACCGGTCATCGGTGAGGTCACCTCGGAGATGGACAGCTCTGGGATGGGGGGAAATTGGGGAAAAATGGGGAAAAAACGGGAAAAAATGGTCAGTGTGGGACTGGTCACTGGCACGGCCACCTCCGAGATGGACAGCTCTGGGAGAAAAAATGGCAAAAATGGGGAAAAAATGGGGAAAAATGGTCAGTGTGGGACTGGTCATCGGTGTGGTCACCTCGGAGATGGACAGCTCTGGGGAGAAAAAATGGCAAAAATGGGGAAAAAATGGGGAAAAATGGTCAGTGTGGGACTGGTCACCGGCACGGTCACCTCGGAGATGGACAGCTCTGGGGGGAAAAATGGGGGAAAATTGGGGAAAAATGGCAAAAATGGTCAATGTGGGAGTGGTCATCGGTGCGGGCACCGGCTGGCACGAGGGACCGGTCATCGGTGCGGTCACCTCGGAGATGGACAGCTCTGGGATGGGGGGAAATCGGGGAAAAATGGGGGAAAATGGGGGAAAAAATGGGGGAAAATGGGGGGAAAATGGGGGAAAATGGGGGAAAAATGGGGGAAAAATGGGGAAAAGTGGGGGAAAATGGGGAAAAATGGGGAAAAGTGGGGGAAAATGGGGGAAATTTGGGAAAATTGGGGGAAAATTGGGAAAAATGGGGAAAAATGGGGGAAAATTGGGAAAAATGGGGGGAAATGGGGGAAAATTGGGAAAAATGGCATTATTTGGGGAAAAATGGGATTACTGGGGGAAAAATGGCCAATGTGGGACCGGTCACCCACGTGGCCACCTCAGACAGACACCACGAGTTCTGGGTGAAGAAGGGGGGAAAAAAAGAAAACAAAACAAACGGAAGTGGGGAAAATGGGGGACAGTGGTCTCTGGGGGACACTCAAGACCCCTCCAGGACCCCCAAAACCCCCCAGGTCGCTCAAGATCCTCCCCCAAGGACCCCCAGAACCCCCCCAGGACCTCCCCCGAAACACCTCCAGGGATGCTGGGGGACTCGCTGAAGACTTTCAGGACCCCCTGAGGACCCCCCCAAAAACCCCCCAGGACCCCCCAGGACCCCCCCCCCCGGGCCCCCCAGGACCCCCCCCGGGCCCTCACCGGGCATTTTGAGGCTGAGGTCGCAGGGGGTGCCCACGCTGGCCTCGGGGGGGGGCGCGGCGCCGCCGGGTGATGCTCTCGCGCACGCGGCCCTCGCCCGTCACCTTCACCGAGAAGGGGCTCCCTGGAGGGGGGGGGTTAGGGTCAGGTGAGACCCCCCAAAGACCCCCCCAAATTCCCCCAGAGCTCCCCAAGTTAGCCCGGAGTCCTCAGAACCCCCCAGATCCTCCCAAATCCCCCCAAAATCCCCCAAACGAGGCTCCCCCAGATCGGGGACCTTCACCCAGAGGGGGCTCCCAAGGGGGGTGTGGGGTCAGTTGGGACCCCCCAAAACCTCCCCAGCCCCTCCCAGTGCCCCTCCAGTGTCACCCTCTGTCCTTTTCCACCTTCCCAGTGTCCCCAGATCCCCTCCCAGTCCATCCCAGTGCCTCCCAGTCCTTCCCAGTGTCCCCAAATCCCCTCCCAGTCCATCCCAGTGCCTCCCAGTCCTTCCCAGTGTCCCCAAATCCCCTCCCAGTCCATCCCAGTGTCCCCAAATCCCCTCCCAGTCCATCCCAGTGCCTCCCAGTCCTTCCCAGTTTCCCCAAATCCCCTCCCAGTTTCCCCAAATCCCCTCCCAGTCCATCCCAGTGTCCCCAAATCCCCTCCCAGTCCATCCCAGTGCCTCCCAGTCCTTCCCAGTTTCCCCAAATCCCCTCCCAGTCCTTCCCAGTTTCCCCAAATCCCCTCCCAGTCCCTCCCAGTGTCCCCAAATCCCCTCCCAGTCCATCCCAGTGTCCCCAAATCCCCTCCCAGTCCATCCCAGTGCCTCCCAGTCCTTCCCAGTGTCCCCAAATCCCCTTCCAGTCCATACCAGTGTCCCCAAATCCCCTCCCAGTCCATCCCAGTGTCCCCAAATCCCCTCCCAGTCCATCCCAGTGTCCCCAAATCCCCTCCCAGTCCTTCCCAGTGTCCCCAAATCCCCTCCCAGTCCTTCCCAGTGTCCCCAAATCCCCTCCCAGTCCATCCCAGTGCCCCCCAGTCCTTCCCAGTGTCCCCAAATCCCCTCCCAGTGCTCCCAAATCCCCTCCCAGTGTCCCCAAATCCCCTCCCAGTGCCCCCCAACCCCTCCTAGTGTCCCCAGATCCCCTCCCAGTGTCTCCCAGTGCCCCCAGTGCCCACCAGGCACGTGCTGGTCCCCGAACTTGACGGAGATGATGTAGTTGCCGGGCTCGGTGGGGCAGTAGGACACGCGGCAGGTGCCGTCCTCCAGCTCCTCCGTGGTGATGTCCACCTTGCTGGGGCCCTCGATGGACAGGCTCAGCCCCCCGTACCCTGGGGGAGGGGGGTCACAGGGTCAGGACAGACCCCAAAAACCCCAAAAATCCACCCCAAAAACCCCCAAATCCCAAAAATCCCAAAATCCCCATAAAACACCCCCAGGAATCCCTCACCGGGCAGACTCAGCCCCTGTACCCTGGGTGGGGGGGGCACGGGGTCAGGACAGACCCCAAAAACCCCAAAAAATCCACCCCAAAAAACCCCAAACCCCCCATATTGTATAAACCCCCCCCCCCAAAATACCCCAAAACCCTAAAATACCCCAAAACCCTAAAAAACCCAAAAAGCAGCCCCAGGAACCCCTCAATGGACAGGCTCAGCCCCTGTACCCTGGGTAGGGGGGTCACAGGGTCAGGACAGACCCCAAAAAATCCACCCCAAAAAACCCCAACCCCCCCATATTGTATAAAAAAAACCCCTAAAATACCCCAATACCCTAAAATACCCCAATACCCTAAAATACCCCAAAAAGGAGCCCCAGGAACCCCTCACTGGGCAGACTCAGCCCCTGTACCCTGGGGGGGTCACAGGGTCAGGACAGACGCCAAAAAATCCACCCCAAAAAACCCGAAATCCCAAAACTTCCATATCGTATTAAAAAAACCCTAAAATACCCCAAAACCCTAAAATGCCCCAAAACCCTAAAATGCCCCAAAACCCCCATAAAACACCCCCAGGAATCCCTCACTGGGCAGACTCAGCCCCTGTACCCTGGGGTAGGGGGGGCACGGGGTCAGGACAGACCCCAAAAACCCCAAAAAATCCACCCCAAAAAACCCCAAATCCCAAAACCTCCGTATCGCATAAAAAAACCCCCTAAAATACCCCAAAACCCTAAAATACCCCAAAAAGGAGCCCCAGGAACCCCTCACTGGGCAGACTCAGCCCCTGTACCCTGGGGTAGGGGGGGCACGGGGTCAGGACAGACGCCAAAAACCCCAAATCCCAAAATCTTCCAGTACAAACCAGTACAAACCAGTGTCCTCAAATCCCCTCCCAGTCCCCCCCAGTCCCTCCCAGTATCCCCAAATCCCCTCCCAGTCCCATCCCAGTCCATCCCAGTCCCAGTCCCAGTCCCAGTCCATCCCAGTCCCAGTCCCAGTCCCAGTCCATCCCAGTCCCATCCCAGTCCCAGTCCCAGTCCCAGTCCCATCCCAGTCCATCCCAGTCCCAGTCCCAGTCCCAGTCCATCCCAGTCCCAGTCCCAGTCCCAGTCCCAGTCCATCCCAGTCCCAGTCCCAGTCCCATCCCAGTCCCAGTCCCAGTCCCAGTCCATCCCAGTCCCAGTCCCAGTCCCAGTCCCAGTCCCTCCCAGTCCCAGTCCCAGTCCCAGTCCATCCCAGTCCCAGTCCCAGTCCCAGTCCCAGTCCATCCCAGTCCCATCCCAGTCCCATCCCAGTCCCAGTCCATCCCAGTCCATCCCAGTCCCATCCCAGTCCCAGTCCATCCCAGTCCATCCCAGTCCCATCCCAGTCCATCCCAGTCCCATCCCAGTCCCATCCCAGTCCCAGTCCATCCCAGTCCCAGTCCCATCCCAGTCCCAGTCCCAGTCCCAGTCCCATCCCAGTCCCAGTCCATCCCAGTCCCAGTCCCATCCCAGTCCCAGTCCCAGTCCCAGTCCCAGTCCCTCCCAGTCCCAGTCCCAGTCCATCCCAGTTCCAGTCCCAGTCTCAGTCCCTGTCCCAGTCCCAGTCCCAGTCCCAGTCCCAGTCCCAGTCCCAGTCCATCCCAGTCCCAGTCCCAGTCCCAGTCCCAGTCCCAGTCCATCCCAGTCCCAGTCCCAGTCCCAGTCCCAGTCCCAGTCCCAGTCCCTCCCAGTCCCATCCCAGTCCATCCCAGTCCCATCCCAGTCCCATCCCAGTCCCAGTCCATCCCAGTCCCAGTCCCAGTCCCAGTCCCTCCCAGTCCCATCCCAGTCCATCCCAGTCCCATCCCAGTCCCATCCCAGTCCCAGTCCCAGTCCCAGTCCCAGTCCCAGTCCATCCCAGTCCCAGTCCCAGTCCCAGTCCCAGTCCCAGTCCATCCCAGTCCCAGTCCCAGTCCCAGTCCCAGTCCCAGTCCCAGTCCCAGTCCCTCCCAGTCCCAGTCCAGCCCAGTCCCAGTCCCAGTCCCAGTCCCAGTCCCAGTCCCAGTCCCAGTCCCAGTCCATCCATCCCAGTCCCAGTCCCAGTCCCATCCCAGTCCATCCCAGTCCCAGTCCCAGTCCCAGTCCATCCATCCCAGTCCCAGTCCCAGTCCCATCCCAGTCCATCCCAGTCCCAGTCCCAGTCCCAGTCCCAGTCCCAGTCCCAGTCCATCCATCCCAGTCCCAGTCCATCCCAGTCCCATCCCAGTCCATCCCAGTCCCAGTCCCAGTCCCAGTCCCAGTCCCAGTCCCAGTCCATCCCAGTCCCAGTCCCAGTCCCAGTCCATCCCAGTCCCAGTCCCATCCCAGTCCCAGTCCCAGTCCCAGTCCCAGTCCCAGTCCCAGTGCCAGTCCCAGTCCCAGTCCCAGTCCCAGTCCCAGTCCCTCCCAGTCCCAGTCCATCCCAGTCCCAGTCCCAGTCCCAGTCCATCCCAGTCCCAGTCCCAGTCTCAGTCCCAGTCCCAGTCCCAGTCCATCCCAGTCCCAGTCCCAGTCCTAGTCCCAGTCCCATCCCCATCCCAGTCCCAGTCCCAGTCCCAGTCCCATCCCAGTCCCAGTCCCAGTCCCAGTCCATCCCAGTCCCAGTCCCTCCCAGTCCAGTCCCAGTCCCTCCCAGTCCCAGTCCCAGTCCATCCCAGTCCCAGTCCCAGTCCATCCCAGTCCCAGTCCCAGTCCCATCCCAGTCCCAGTCCCAGTCCCTCCAGTCCCAGTCCCAGTCCATCCCAGTCCCAGTCCCAGTCCATCCCAGTCCCAGTCCAGTCCCATCCCAGTCCCATCCCAGTCCCAGTCCCAGTCCCAGTCCCAGTCCCAGTCCATCCCAGTCCCAGTCCCAGTCCCCCCCAGTCCCCTCCCAGTGGGGCTCTCACCGGCTGGCGGGTGTCGATGGTGAACTGGCGGGCTGGAACGTGGTGCCCTCGCTCAGGCCGGGCCCGCGCAGCCGCACCCGCGAGGCGTCCCCGAGCTCCGCCTGGCTGATGGTGACAGCCAGGGGACTGCGCGGCAGCGGCTGTCCCCCGCGGGTGACATGGACCAGGTGCTCCCCCCACCTCCTGGGGGACAAACGAGATCCCTGCGGGGACAGGGACATGTCACACACAGGGACACACAGGGACACACAGGGACATGTTACACACAGGGACAGGGACACAGGGACACACAGGGACACACAGGGACACACAGGGACACGCAGGGACACACAGGGACACACAGGGACATGTTACACACAGGGACAGGGACACAGGGACACACAGGGACACACAGGGACACACAGGGACACGCAGGGACCACACAGGGGACACACAGGGACATGTCACACACAGGGACACAGGGGACACACAGGGACAGGGACACACAGGGACACACAGGGACACACAGGGACAGGGACATGTCACACACAGGGACAGGGACACAGGGACACAGGGACACAGGGACAGGGACACACAGGGACACACAGGGACAGCGGCTGTCCCCGTGGGTGACATGCACCAGGTGCTCCCCCACATCCTGGGGGACAAACGAGATCCCTGCGGGGACAGGGACATGTCACACACAGGGACAGGGACACACAGGGACACACAGGGACTGGCACACAGGGACATGTCACACACAGGGACACACAGGGACACGCAGGGACACACAGGGACATGTCACACACAGGGACAGGGACACACAGGGACACACAGGGACACAGGGACAGGGACACAGGGACATGTCACACACAGGGACAGGGACACACAGGGACACACAGGGACACACAGGGACACACAGGGACACAGGGACATGTCACACACAGGGACAGGGACACAGGGACACACAGGGACACACAGGGACACACAGGGACACACAGGGACAGCGGCTGTCCCCCGCGGGTGACATGGACCAGGTGCTCCCCCACCTCCTGGGGGACAAACGAGATCCCTGCGGGGACAGGGACATGTCACACACAGGGACACAGGGACACACAGGGACAGGGACACACAGGGACACACAGGGACACACAGGGACACACAGGGACACACAGGGACAGCAGCTGTCCCCTGCGGGTGACATGGACCAGGTGCTCCCCCACCTCCTGGGGGACAAATGAGATCCCTGCGGGGACAGGGACATGTCACACACAGGGACAGGGACACACAGGGACACACAGGGACTGGGACACAGGGACATGTCACACACAGGGACACAGGGACACGCAGGGACACACAGGGACATGTCACACACAGGGACAGGGGACACACAGGGACACACAGGGACACACAGGGACAGCGGCTGTCCCCGTGGGTGACATGCACCAGGTGCTCCCCCACCTCCTGGGGGACAAACGGGATCCCTGCGGGGACAGGGACAGCGACAGGGTCACCTCAGGGACAGGGACACAGGGACATGTCACACGTGGGGACAGACACAGGGACACCAGTCAGGGATGGGGACACAGGACATGGAGACAGGGATAGGAATAGAGATACAGGTGACAATGTCCCCAGTGTCCCCTCACCCAGGTGGCCATCACGCAGCCTTTGCAGCGAGCAGGGCTCCATGTCCCCAGTGTCCCCAGTGTCCCCAATGTCCCAGTGATGTCCCCAGTGTCCCCAGTGTCCCAGTGATGTCCCCAGTGTCCCCAATGTCCCAGTGATGTCCCCAGTGTCCCCAGTGTCCCAGTGATGTCCCCAGTGTCCCCAATGTCCCAGTGATGTCCTCAGTGTCCCAGTGATGTCCCCAGTGTCCCCAATGTCCCAGTGATGTCCCCAGTGTCCCCAGTGTCCCCAATGTCCCAGTGATGTCCCCAATGTCCCAGTGATGTCCCCAGTGTCCCCAACGTCCCAGTGATGTCCCCAGTGATGTCCCAGTGATGTCCTCAGTGTCCCCTCACCCAGGTGGCCATCACGCAGCCTTTGCAGCGAGCAGGGCTCCATGTCCCCAGTGTCCCAGTGATGTCCCCAATGTCCCAGTGATGTCCCCAGTGTCCCCAATGTCCCAGTGATGTCCCCAATGTCCCAGTGATGTCCCCAGTGTCCCCTCACCCAGGTGGCCGTTCCACAGCTGTTTCAGCGAGCAGGGATCCATGTCCCCAGTGTCTCAGTGATGTCCCCAGTGTCCCAGTGATGTCCCCAGTGTCCCCAGTGTCCCAGTGATGTCCCAGTGATGTCCCCAGTGTCCCAGTGATGTCCCCAATGTCCCAGTGATGTCCCAGTGATGTCCCCAGTGTCCCAGTGATGTCCCCAGTGTCCCCAGTGTCCCAGTGATGTCCCAGTGATGTCCCAGTGATGTCCCCAGTGTCCCAGTGATGTCCCCAGTGTCCCAGTGATGTCCCAGTGATGTCCCCAGTGTCCCAGTGATGTCCCCAGTGTCCCCAGTGTCCCAGTGATGTCCCAGTGATGTCCCCAGTGTCCCCTCACCCAGGTGGCCGTCCCGCAGGCGTTTCAGCGAGCAGGGCTCCATGTCCCCAGTGTCCCCAGTGTCCCCAATGTCCCAGTGATGTCCCCAGTGTCCCAGTGATGTCCCCAGTGTCCCCAATGTCCCAGTGATGTCCCAGTGATGTCCCCAGTGTCCCCTCACCCAGGTGGCCATCCCGCAGGCGTCTCAGCGAGCAGGGCTCCATGTCCCCAGTGTCCCAGTGATGTCCCCAGTGTCCCCAGTGTCCCCAATGTCCCAGTGATGTCCCCAGTGTCCCCAATGTCCCAGTGATGTCCCAGTGATGTCCCCAGTGTCCCTTCACCGAGGTGGCCGTCCCGCAGGCGTTTGAGCAAGCAGGGCTCCATGTCCCCAGTGTCCCCAATGTCCCAGTGATGTCCCAGTGATGTCCCAGTGATGTCCCCAATGTCCCCTCACCCAGGTGGCCGTTCCACAGCCATTTCAGTGAGCAGGGATCCATGTCCCCAGTGTCCCCAATGTCCCAGTGATGTCCCAGTGATGTCCCCAGTGTCCCCTCACCCAGGTGGCCGTCCCGCAGGCGTTTCAGCGAGCAGGGCTCCATGTCCCCAGTGTCCCAGTGATGTCCCCAGTGTCCCCAATGTCCCAGTGATGTCCCAGTGATGTCCCCAGTGTCCCCTCACCCAGGTGGCCATCCCGCAGGCGTTTCAGCGAGCAGGGCTCCATGTCCCCAGTGTCCCCAGTGTCCCAGTGATGTCCCCAGTGTCCCCAATGTCCCAGTGATGTCCCCCAATGTCCCAGTGATGTCCCCAGTGTCCCCTCACCCAGGTGGCCGTTCCACAGCTGTTTCAGCGAGCAGGGATCCATGTCCCCAGTGTCTCAGTGATGTCCCCAGTGTCCCAGTGATGTTCCCAGTGATGTCCCCAGTGTCCCAGTGATGTCCCCAGTGTCCCCAGTGTCCCAGTGATGTCCCAGTGATGTCCCCAGTGTCCCAGTGATGTCCCCAATGTCCCAGTGATGTCCCAGTGATGTCCCCAGTGTCCCAGTGATGTCCCCAGTGTCCCCAGTGTCCCAGTGATGTCCCAGTGATGTCCCAGTGATGTCCCAGTGATGTCCCCAGTGTCCCAGTGATGTCCCCAGTGTCCCAGTGATGTCCCAGTGATGTCCCCAGTGTCCCAGTGATGTCCCAGTGATGTCCCCAGTGTCCCCTCACCCAGGTGGCCGTCCCGCAGGCGTTTCAGCGAGCAGGGCTCCATGTCCCCAGTGTCCCCAGTGTCCCCAATGTCCCAGTGATGTCCCCAGTGTCCCAGTGATGTCCCCAGTGTCCCCAATGTCCCAGTGATGTCCCAGTGATGTCCCCAGTGTCCCCTCACCCAGGTGGCCATCCCGCAGGCGTCTCAGCGAGCAGGGCTCCATGTCCCCAGTGTCCCAGTGATGTCCCCAGTGTCCCCAGTGTCCCCAATGTCCCAGTGATGTCCCCAGTGTCCCCAATGTCCCAGTGATGTCCCCAGTGTCCCCAATGTCCCAGTGATGTCCCAGTGATGTCCCCAGTGTCCCTTCACCGAGGTGGCCGTCCCGCAGGCGTTTGAGCAAGCAGGGCTCCATGTCCCCAGTGTCCCCAATGTCCCAGTGATGTCCCAGTGATGTCCCAGTGATGTCCCCAATGTCCCCTCACCCAGGTGGCCGTTCCACAGCCATTTCAGTGAGCAGGGATCCATGTCCCCCAGTGTCCCCAATGTCCCAGTGATGTCCCAGTGATGTCCCCAGTGTCCCCTCACCCAGGTGGCCATCCCGCAGGCGTTTCAGCGAGCAGGGCTCCATGTCCCCAGTGTCCCCAGTGTCCCCAATGTCCCAGTGATGTCCCCAGTGTCCCAGTGATGTCCCCAGTGTCCCAGTGATGTCCCAGTGATGTCCCCAGTGTCCCAGTGATGTCCCCAGTGTCCCAGTGATGTCCCAGTGATGTCCCCAGTGTCCCCTCACCCAGGTGGCCGTCCCGCAGGCGTTTCAGCGAGCAGGGCTCGCGGCGGCCCGAGGGCGCGGTGACGGTGGCGCTCAGCTGGCTCAGGTCGCTCTCGCCGATGTCCAGCGGGATCTCGGCCGAGGCGCCCACCTTGAGGTGGGATTGGCGCAGGGAATCGTCACCTGCGGGGACAGCGGGGTCACCCGGGGGTCACCCAGGGGTCGGCGGGGACACCCGGGGGTCAGTGGGGACAGTGGGGTCACCCAGGGGACAGTGGGGACACCCAGGGGTCAGTGGGGACACCCAGGGGTCAGCAGGGACACCCAGGGGACAGCAGGGACACCCAGGGGTCACCCAGGGGTCAGCGGGGTCACCCAGGGGACAGCGGGGTCACCCAGGGGTCACCCAGGGGTCAGCAGGGACACCCAGGGGACAGCGGGGTCACCCGGGGGGCAGTGGGGACAGTGGGGTCACCCAGGGGTCACCCGGGGGTCAGTGGGGACAGTGGGGTCACCCAGGGGTCAGTGGGGACACCAGGGGACAGTGGGGTCACCCAGGGGTCAGTGGGGACACCCAGGGGACAGTGGGGTCACCCAGGGGTCAGTGGGGTCACCCGGGGGTCAGCAAGGACACCCAGGGGACAGTGGGGACACCCAGGGGACAACTGGGTCACCCAGGGGACAGTGGGGACACCCAGGGGACAGCGGGGTCACCCAGGGGTCAGTGGGGACACCCAGGGGTCACCCAGGGGTCAGTGAGGACAAGTGGGGTCACCTGGGGGTCAGTGGGGACACCAGGGGACAGCGGGGTCACCCAGGGGACAGCGGGGTCACCCAGGGGTCAGTGGGGACACCAGGGGTCAGCGGGGTCACCCAGGGGTCAGCAAGGACACCCAGGGGTCAGCGGGGTCACCCAGGGGTCACCCAGGGGTCAGTGGGGACAAGTGGGGTCACCCGGGGGTCAGCAAGGACACCCAGGGGTCACCCGGGGGTCAGCAGGGTCATTTTTGGGGGATTTTCAGGGCTTTTGCTGTTTTCAGTGCTGGTCCTGGCGGGGAAGGGGCTCCCAGTGACCCCAGGGCAGGTTTTATTGGGTTTTATTGGGTTTTATTGGGTTTTTATTGGGTTTTATTGGGTTTTTTTGGCTTTTTTTCTCATTTTTTTCAGGTTTTTTTTTTTGGTTTCCTCCCAGATTTTTTCGTTTTTGCCCGATTTTGGTGTTTTTCACCTGTGATCCGGGCGGTGAAGGGGCTCCCCGTGATGTGCCAGCGACCCCAGGGCAGGTTTTATTGGGTTTTTTGGGTTTTTTTGGCTTTTTTTCTAATTTTTTTCAGGTTTTTTTTTGGTTTCCTCCCAGATTTTTTCGTTTTTTCCCGATTTTGGTGTTTTTCACCTGTGATCCGGGCGGTGAAGGGGCTCCCCGCGATGTGCTTGTCGTTGTACTTGACCACGATGCCGTAGTCGCCGGGCAGCACGGGCAGGTAGGACACGGAGCAGGTGCCGTCCCCGTTGTCCTGGCAGCTGATCTCGGCCTTGGAGGGACCCTCAACGGCCAGGGACAGCCCCCCTGGGGACACGGGGACAGGGACAGGGTCAGGGGACAGGGACAGGGACAGGGACAGCCACCCAGGGGACACGGGGACAGGGACAGGGTCAGGGGACAGGGACAGGGACAGGGACAGCCACCCAGGGGACACGGGGACAGGGACAGGGTGAGGGGACAGGGACAGGGACAGGGACAGGGTGAGGGGACAGCCTGGGACAGGGACAGCCCCCCTGGGGACACGGGGACAGGGACAGGGTGAGGGGACAGGGACAGGGACAGGGACAGGGTGAGGGGACAGCCTGGGACAGGGACAGGGTGAGGGGACAGGGACAGGGACAGCCCCCCTGGGGACACGGGGACAGGGACAGGGGACAGCCTGGGGACAGGGACAGGGTGAGGGGACAGCCTGGGACAGGGACAGCCCCCCTGGGGACACGGGGACAGGGATGGGGTCAGGGGACAGCCTGGGGACAGGGACAGGGTCAGGGGACAG
Source organism: Anomalospiza imberbis (assembly GCF_031753505.1). Classification (NCBI taxonomy): domain Eukaryota; kingdom Metazoa; phylum Chordata; class Aves; order Passeriformes; family Viduidae; genus Anomalospiza; species Anomalospiza imberbis. The sequence goes on from NW_027100130.1 coordinate 198,358, forward strand.
GGACAGCCCCCCTGGGGACATGGGGACAGGGACAGGGGACAGGGACAGCCTGGGACAGGGACAGCCCCCCTGGGGACACGGGGACAGGGTCAGGGTGAGGGGACAGGGACAGCCCTCCTGGGGACACGGGGACAGGGTGAGGGGACAGGGACAGGGACAGGGACAGCCCCTCTGGGGACACGGGGACAGGGTCAGGGGACAGGGACAGCCACCCAGGGGACACAGGGACAGGGACAGGGTCAGGGGACAGCCTGGGGACAGGGACAGGGTGAGGGGACAGGGACAGCCCCTCTGGGGACATGGGGACAGGGACAGGGTCAGGGACAGTCCCCCTGGGGACACGGGGACAGGGACAGGGACAGGGACAGTCCCCCTGGGGACACGGGGACAGGGTCAGGGGACACCCTGGGACACGGGGACAGGGACAGGGGACAGGGACAGCACCCCTGGGGACACGGGGACAGGGACAGGGACAGGGACAGTCCCCCTGGGGACACGGGGACAGGGTCAGGGGACACCCTGGGACACGGGGACAGGGACAGGGGACAGGGACAGCCCCTCTGGGGACACGGGGACAGGGTCAGGGTGAGGGGACAGGGACAGCCACCCGGGGGACACAGGGACAGGGTCAGGGTCAGGGGACAGCCTGGGGACAGGGACAGGGTGAGGGGACAGGGACAGCCCCTCTGGGGACACGGGGACAGGGTGAGGGGACAGGGACAGGGACAGCCCCCCTGGGGACACGGGGACAGGGTGAGGGGACAGGGACAGGGACAGCCCCCCTGGGGACACGGGGACAGGGACAGGGGACAGCCTGGGACAGGGACAGGGTGAGGGGACAGCCTGGGACAGGGACAGCCCCCCTGGGGACACGGGGACAGGGACAGGGTCAGGGGACAGCCTGGGGACAGGGACAGGGTGAGGGGACAGGGACAGCCCCCCTGGGGACACGGGGACAGGGACAGGGGACAGCCTGGGGACAGGGACAGGGTGAGGGGACAGCCTGGGACAGGGACAGCCCCCCTGGGGACATGGGGACAGGGACAGGGTGAGGGGACAGGGACAGGGTCAGGGACAGCCCCCCTGGGGACACGGGGACAGGGACAGGGGACAGGGACAGTCCCTCTGGGGACATGGGGACAGGGTCAGGGGACAGGGACAGCCCCCCTGGGGACATGGGGACAGGGTCAGGGGACACCCTGGGACACGGGGACAGGGTCAGGGGACAGGGACAGCCCCCCTGGGGACACGGGGACAGAGTCAGGGTGAGGGGACAGGGACAGCCCCCCTGGGGACACGGGGACAGGGACAGCTCCCCTGGGGACATGGGGACAGGGACAGGGGACAGCCTGGGGACAGGGACAGGGTGAGGGGACAGCCTGGGACAGGGACAGCCCCCCTGGGGACACGGGGACAGGGACAGGGTCAGGGGACAGCCTGGGGACAGGGACAGGGTGAGGGGACAGGGACAGCCCCCCTGGGGACACGGGGACAGGGACAGGGGACAGCCTGGGGACAGGGACAGGGTGAGGGGACAGCCTGGGACAGGGACAGCCCCCCTGGGGACATGGGGACAGGGTCAGGGGACAGGGACAGCCCTCCTGGGGACATGGTGACAGGGTGAGGGGACAGGGACAGGGTCAGGGGACAGGGACAGCCCCCCTGGGGACAGGGGACACGTGAGGGGACAGGGACAATGCTGGGGACACGAGGACACGTGAGGGGACAGGGGACAGGGGACAGGGACAGCGCCCCTGGGGACAGCGACAGGGGTCGCTGTCTGGGGACAGGGCCAGGGGACATGGGGACATGGGGACATGGGGACATGGGGACATGGGGACAGGTGTCCGGGGTCCCACCCTCGCCGGCGTCCTTGGTGTTGACGGTGAAGGTGGCCGGGCGATTGACCGTGCCGTGGGTCAGCCCGGGGCCGTAGGCGGTCACGTGGCCACTGTTCACGTAGTCCACGTAGAACTGCAGGGGGCTGCCTGGGGGGGACAAACGGGGACACCGGGGGGGGTCACGGCCTGTCCTGACCCCCCAAACTGTCCCCAAACTGTCCCCAAATCCCCCATGGGGACGGTGACCCCAAATCCCCCCCAAAGTCACCCCTGAGTGACCCCAGAACCCACCCAGAATGGCAGGGGCTGCCTGGGTGGCTTTTTTTGCCCTCAAATCCCCCCAAAATTCACTCCTGAGGTTCCCAACACCCCCAAATTCTCCTAAAAATCCCCAAAACTCCCCAAAAAAAAACCCCGAAAAGCCCCCAAAATTCCCTAAAATCCCCATACCCAGGGATGTGGATGCTGTCGCAGCGGATGTCCATCTCGTGCAGCCAAAAACCACCCCAAAAACCACCCCAAATCCCCCCAAAACCACCCCAAAACCACCCCAAACCCCCCAACCTCCTCCCAAATCCCACTCAAAACCCCACAAAATGCCCAAAATGCCCCAAATCCCCCAAAACGCCCGTACCAGGGATGTGGATGCTATCGCAGTGAATGTCCATCTCGTGCAGCCAAAATCCCTCAAAACCACCCAAAACCATCCCAAAACCATCCCAAACCACGCCAAGACCACCCCAAAACCCCCCAAAATTCCCCAAATGCCCCGAATCCCCCCAGAATCCCCCGTACCGGGGATGTGGATGCTGTCGCAGCGGATGTCCATCTCGTGCAGCCAAAATCCCCCAAAACCATCCCAAACCCCCCCAAAACCACCCCAAACCCACCCAGAACCTCCCCAAACCACGCCAAGACCACCCCAAAACCCCCCAAAATGCCCCAAATTCCCAGAATCCCCCCAGAATCCCCCGTACCGGGGATGTGGATGCTGTCGCAGCGGATGTCCATCTCGTGCAGCCAAAATCCCCCAAAACCATCCCAAAACCATCCCAAAACCCCCCCAAACCCCCCCAAAACCACCCGAAAACCACCCCAAACCACGCCAAGACCACCCCAAAACCCCCCAAAATGCCCAAAATTCCCCGAATCCCCCCAGAATCCCCCGTACCGGGGATGTGGATGCTGTCACACCGAATGTCCATCTCGTGCAGCCAAAATCCCCCAAAGCCATCCCAAAACCACCCCAAAACCACCCCAAACCCACCCAAAACCACCCCAAAACCACCCCAAACCATGCCAAGACCACCCCAAAACCCCCCAAAATGCCCCAAATTCCCCGAATCCCCCCAGAATCCCCCGTACCGGGGATGTGGATGCTGTCGCAGCGGATGTCCATCTCGTGCAGCCAAAATCCCCCAAAACCATCCCAAAACCATCCCAAAACCCCCCCAAACCCCCCCAAAACCACCCGAAAACCACCCCAAACCACGCCAAGACCACCCCAAAACCCCCCAAAATGCCCAAAATTCCCCGAATCCCCCCAGAATCCCCCGTACCGGGGATGTGGATGCTGTCGCAGCGGATGTCCATCTCGTGCAGCCAAAATCCCCCAAAACCATCCCAAAACCGCCCCAAACGCACCCAGAACCACCCCAAAACCACCCAAAACCACCCCAAACCACGCCAAGACCACCCCAAAACCCCCCAAAATGCCCAAAAATGCCCCGAATCCCCCCAGAATCCCCCGTACCGGGGATGTGGATGCTGTCGCAGCGGATGTCCATCTCGTGCAGCCCCGCCTCGCTGGGCGCGAAGCGCACGGTCACCGTGCCGTCCTTGTTGTCCGTGATGTCCGGAGTGGCCACCTTGCCCGAGGGCATCCGCACCTCACCTGGGGACACAGCGGTCACCTGGGGGCACCTGGGGACAGCTGGGGACACCTGGGAGGTGCTGGGGGCACCTGGGGACACCTGGGGACACCTGGGGGCACCTGGGGACACCTGGGATGGGCTGGGGCACCTGGGGACACCTGGGTGAGCCTGGAGTGGCCACCTTGCCCAAGGGCATCCACACCTCACCTGGGGACACCTAGGGGCTCCTGGGGCTCCTGGGAGGGGTTAGGGACATCTGGGGACACCTGGGAGGGGCTGGGGACACCTGGGGTCACCTGGGAGGGGTTAGGGACATCTGAGGACACCTGGGAGGGGCTGGGGACACCTGGGTAAGCCTGGAGTGGCCACCTTGCCCGAGGGCATCCGCACCTCTCCTGGGGACACAGCGGTCACCTGGGGGCACCTGGGGACAGCTGGGGACATCTGGGACACCTGGGAGGGGCTGGGGGCACCTGGGGACACCTGGGGGCACCTGGGGACACCTGGGGGCACCTGGGATGGGCTGGGGCACCTGGGGTCACCTGGGGACACTGGAGTGGCCACCTTGCCTGAGGGCATCCACACCTCACCTGGGGACACAGCGGTCACCTGGGGGCACCTGGGGTCACCTGGGGACACCTGGGGACACCTGGGAGGGGCTGGGGGCACCTGGGGGCACCTGGGTGAGGCTGGAGTGGCCACCTTGCCCGAGGGCATCCACACCTCACCTGGGGTCACCTGGGGCCACCTGAGGACACCTGGGGACATCTGGGGACACCTGGGATGGGCTGGGGCACCTGGGGACACCTGGGCGAGCCTGGAGTGGCCACCTTGCCCAAGGGCATCCACACCTCACCTGGGGACACCTAGGGGCTCCTGGGGCTCCTGGGAGGAGTTAGGGACATCTGGGGACACCTGGGAGGGGCTGGGGACACCTGGGGACACCTGGGGACACCTGGGAGGGGTTAGGGACATCTGAGGACACCTGGGAGGGGCTGGGGACACCTGGGGTCACCTGGGAGGGGTTAGGGACATCTGAGGACACCTGGGAGGGGCTGGGGACACCTGGGCAAGCCTGGAGTGGCCACCTTGCCCGAGGGCATCCGCACCTCTCCTGGGGACACAGCGGTCACCTGGGGGCACCTGGGGACAGCTGGGGACATCTGGGACACCTGGGAGGGGCTGGGGGCACCTGGGGACACCTGGGAGGGGCTGGAGTGGCCACCTTGCCTGAGGGCATCCGCACCTCACCTGGGGTCACCTGGGGTCACCTGAGGACACCTGGGGACACCTGGGGACACCTGGGGGCACCTGGGTGAGGCTGGAGTGGCCACCTTGCTCGAGGGCATCCGCACCTCACCTGGGGTCACCTGGGGCCAGCTGGGAGGGGTTGGAATGGCCACCATGCACAAGGGCATCTGCACCTTACCTGGGGGCACCTGGGGCCACCTGGGGCCACCTGGGACACCTGGGGACACCTGGGGACACCTGGGAAACCTGGGGACACCTGGGAAACCTGGGGACACCTGGGCGAGGCTGGAGTGGCCACCTTGCCCGAGGGCATCCGCACCTCACCTGGGGTCACCTGGGGCCACCTGGGAGGGGTTGGAATGGCCACCATGCACAAGGGCATCCGCACCTCACCTGGGGACACCTGGGGACACCTGGGAGGAGCTGGGGACACCTGGGGACACCTGGGGACACCTGGGAGGGGCTGGAGTGGCCACCTTGCCTGAGGGCATCCGCACCTCACCTGGGGCCACCTGGGGTCACCTGGGAGGAGCTGGGGACACCTGGGGACACCTGGGTACACCTGGGGCCACCTGGGAGGGGCTGGGGTCACCTGGGGCCACCTGGGGCCACCTGGGGCCACCTGGGGACACCTGGGAGGGGCTGGGGTCACCTGGGGCCACCTGGGGCCACCTGGGGACACTCAGAGGTGCTTTAGGGCTGATTTTGGGCTGATTTTGGGCTGTTTTAGGGCTGATTTGGGGACGATTTTTGGGCGGTTTTGGAATGTTTTTGGCTGATTCAGGGGAATTTTTGGGGTGATTTTGAGCTGATTTTTGGGGTGATTTTGAGCTGATTTTTGGGGCGATTTTGAGCTGATTTTTGGGGTATTTTTTGGGCCGGTTTGGACTCGTTTTGGGCTGGGGTTTTGAGGTGATTTTGGGCTGATCTTGAAGTGATTTTAAGATATTTTTGGGCTGATTTTGAAGTGATTTTGGGCTGCTTTTGAGGTGGTTTTGGGCTGATTTTTGGGGTATTTTTTGGGCTGGTTTGGACTCGTTTTGGGCTGGGTTTTCAGATTTTTTTGGCTGCTTTTTTGAGCTGCTTTTGAGGTATTTTTGGGGTGCTTCTGAGATGTTTTTGGCCTGGTTTTGAGGTGGTTTTGGGCTGATTTTTGGGGTATTTTTTGGGCTGGTTTGGACTCGTTTTGGGCTGGGTTTTGAGATTTTTTTTGGCTGCTTTTGAGGTATTTTTGGGGTGCTTCTGAGATGTTTTTGGCCTGGTTTTGAGGTGGTTTTGGGCTGATTTTTGGGGTATTTTTTGGGCTGCTTTGGACTTGTTTTGGGCTAGGGTTTTGAGGTGATTTTGGGCTGACTTTGAGGCGATTTTGGGCTGATCTTAAAGTGATTTTGTGATATTTTTGGGCTGGTTTTGAGGTGGTTTTGGGCTGATTTTTGGGGTATTTTTTGGGCTGCTTTGGACTCGTTTTGGGCTGGGTTTTGAGATTTTTTTTTGGCTGCTTTTTTGAGCTGCTTTTGAAGTATTTTTGGGGTCCTTCTGAGATGTTTTTGGGCTGGTTTTGAGGTGGTTTTGGGCTGATTTTTGGGGTATTTTTTGGGCTGCTTTGGACTCGTTTTGGGCTGGGTTTTGAGATTTTTTTTTGGCTGCTTTTTTGAGCTGCTTTTGAAGTATTTTTGGGGTGCTTCTGAGATGTTTTTGGGCTGGTTTTGAGGTGGTTTTGGGCTGATTTTTGGGGTATTTTTTGGGCTGCTTTGGACTCGTTTTGGGCTGGGTTTTGAGATTTTTTTTGGCTGCTTTTTTGAGCTGCTTTTGAGGTATTTTTGGGGTGCTTTTGAGATGTTTTTGGGCTGGTTTTGAGGTGGTTTTGGGCTGAGTTTGGCCTGGTTTTAAGGTGTTTTTGGGCTGAGTTTGGCCTGGTTTTGAGGTGTTTTTGGGCTGAGTTTGGCCTGGTTTTGAGGTGTTTTTGGGCTGAGTTTGGCCTGGTTTTGAGGTGTTTTTGGGCTGAGTTTGGGCTGGTTTTGAGCTGCTTTGGGGCTGATTTTGGGGCGCTTTTCAGAGATTTTTTTGGGCTGACTCTGAGCTATTTTGGGGTCGATTTTGGGGCTGTTTTGAGGATCCCCCACCCCCCCGAGTTCGGGGTGTCCCCGCTCACCCGTGATCTCGCCCTTCTTGATGGTGAAGGGGATGACGAGGTCGAAGGGCCGCAGCCCGGCCATGTCCAGCCCGTTGACCCCCAGCAGCGGCCGGTCCGTGGCCTGGGGGGCACCGAGGGTCAGCGCACCCCAAAACCCCCCAGGCCTCACTTTTCGCCCCAAATTCCCCACTTCCCCCCTCTGTATCCCATTTTTTACCCCATTTTTTCCCCACTTTTTACCTGTTTTCACTGTTTTGCCCATTTTCTCCCCGTTTTTTCCCCCTTTTTTTCCCTGTTTCACTCATCAGGACCTGGAAGGGGCTGTCTGGGATCCTTTTTCCTCCCCAGTCGCACATTTTTAACCTAATTTTCCCCATTTTTTCACCCCAATTTCCCTATTTTTCCCCCCATTTTTCCCATTTTCTCCCCGTTTCTCACTCACCATGACCTGGAAGGGGCTGTTGGGGATGTGCTCCCTCCAAACCACACAAAATCCCCCATTTTTACCCCCATAATTCCCATTTCTCCCGTTTTTCTCCCATTTTTACCCCCATAATTCCCATTTCACCACGTTTTTCTCCCATTTTCTCCCATTTTCCCCCATTTTCTCCCATTTTTACCCCATTTTTTCCGGTTTTCTCCCCGTTTCTCACTCACCATGACCTGGAAGGGGCTGTTGGGGATGTGCTCCCCCCCGAACCTCACGCAGATCACGTATTTGCCGGGCTGGGGCGCGGTGTAGAAGATGTCGAAGGTGCCGTCGGGGTTCTCCACCACGTCCACGTCCACCTCGGAGCCGTCAGGTGTGCACACCGAGCAGGTGACCTTGCCCTTGCCGGCCGCCTTGGCGTCCACCGTGATCAGGGTCTGCTCACCCAGCTGGATCGTGGGGCCCAGGCCTGGTCCTACAGGAGCCGGGGGTCAGGGATGGGGTCGGGAACCCCAACATGGGGCCGGGAACCCCAAAATGGGGCCAGGAATCCCAAAACGAGACCCAGCTGGGGACAGCTGGAACAGGAACCCATTGGGAACCCCAGAACAGGACCAGGAACCCCAAAACGAGACCATGAACCTCAAAATGGGATCAGGGACCTCAAAACAGGAGCGGGAACTCCAAAATAGGACTGGGAAACTCAGAATGTGGCCAGGAACCCCAAAATGGGGCCTGGAACACCAAAATGGGGCCAAGAATCCCAAAATGGGGCCAGGAATCCCAAAACGAGACCATGAACCTCAAAATGGGATCAGGGACCTCAAAACAGGAGCGGGAACTCCAAAATAGAACTGGGAGACTCAAAATGGGGCCAGGAACTCCAAAACAGGACCTGGAACCCCAAAATGGGGCCAGGAATCCCAAAATGGGGCCAGGAATCCCAAAACGAGACCCAGCTGGGGACAGCTGGAACAGGAACCCATTGGGAACCCCAGAACAGGACCAGGAATCCCAAAACGAGACCATGAACCTCAAAATGGGATCAGGGACCTCAAAACAGGAGCGGGAACTCCAAAATAGGACTGGGAAACTCAGAATGTGGCCAGGAACCCCAAAATGGGGCCTGGAACACCAAAATGGGGCCAGGAATCCCAAAACGAGACCATGAACCTCAAAATGGGACCAGGAACCCCGAAACGAGATCATGAACCTCAAAATGGGACCAGAAACCTCAAAACAGGAGCGGGAACTCCAAAACAGGACTGGGAAACTCAAAATGGGGCCAGGAACCCCAAAATGGGGCCAGGAACACCAAAATGGGGCCAGGAATCCCAAAGTTAGGACCATCAACCATAAAATAGAGCCAGGAACCCCAAAATGGGACTAGGAACCCCGAAACGAGACCATGAACCGCAAAATGGGACCAGGAACCCCAAAATGGGACCAGGAACCCCAAAATGGGACCAGGAACCCCAAAATGGGACCCATTTGGGGACATCTGGAACAGGAACCCATTGGGTCCCCGTCATTAACCGAGATCATGGGGGTCTCCCATCATTAATTTTGGGGAGTCACTCATTAATTGAGATAATGGGGGTCTCCCATCATTAATTCTCAGGCGTCCCCCATCATTAATTGAGATCATGGGGGTCTCCCATCATTAATTCTCAGGGGTCCCCCATCATTAATTGAGATCATGGGGGTCTCCCATCATTAATTCTTAGGGGTCCCTACCATTAACTGAAACTATGGGGGTCTCCCATCATTAATTTTGGGGAGTCGCTCATTAATTGAGATCATGGGGGTCTCCCATCATTAACTCTCAGGGGTCCCCCATCATTAATTGAGATAATGGGGGTCTCCCATCATTAACTCTCAGAGGTCCCCCATCATTAATTGAGACGACAAGGGTCTCCCATCATTAATTTTCGGGAGTCGCTCATTAATTGAGATCATGGGGGTCTCCTATCATTAACTCTCAGGGGTCCCCCATCTTTAATTGAGATAATGGGGGTGTCCCATCATTAACTCTCAGGGGTCCCCCATCATTAATTGAGATAATGGGGGTGTCCCATCATTAACTCTCAGGGGTCCCCCATCATTAATTGAGTTTGGGGCTCCCTCATCAGTAATCTTGGGGGGGGTCCCCATCCTTTAACTGGGGTTCCTCCCACCCCAAACCCCCTCCCAACCCAACCCTCACCCCCTCCCCTGCTTCCCCCCCCCCCTTCCCCTCGTGCAGGGACATTTTTGGGGTGCGAAGGGGGCTCGATTTTGGGGTGCAGAGGGGGGGGGTTTCGGCCATGCTCCCCCCGCCAAACCAAGCCGTGCTCTTACCTAAGCCGTGACCTCCGATGGAAACTACAGCGTGGGGGGGGGTGGGCGTGGGGGGGGTGGGCGTGGGGCGGGGTGGGCAGAGAAGCAAGAAATCCAGTGAGACACAGCCGTGAGACCCCCGAAACCCCCCGAGACCCCCCAAAATTCCCCAAAACACCCCCCAAAATCCCCCTCTCCCCCCTCAGTGCAGCCGTGCCCCTTTCCCGGCAGGGTTGTGCCCCCCTCCCTTGCTGAGGCGGTTTTCGCGGTGGTTTCTCCCATTCCTGAGGTGGTATCCCCCATTTTAGGGGGGGGTTTCCCCTGTAGTTTTTTGGGTGTTTTTTTCCCCCATTTTTGAGGTGTTTCCTCCCAATTTTTGGGGGGGGTTTTCCCCCGTTGTGGGGCTCACCGGTGACCGTGCACTTGCTGGCGTCGCCGGTGGGCACGGCCCGGATGCGGTAGGGGGAATAGGGGATCTCGTCCCCCCCGTATTTGATGAGGATGGTGTAGCGGCCGGTCATGTCCGGCACGTAGGACACGGTGTAGGTGCCGTCCTGATTGTCCCGGATCGAGGCTTTCTTGGGCTTCCCCTCGGGATCCTGAGGGGGAAAAGCAGGAATTTCGGACATTGCAGAGGTGAGAATGGGAATTTGGGCAGTTTTGGGGTGTGGGGCTGGCTTTTAGGGCTGGGAAAAAGGATCCTTGAGCGCCCAGGTGGGGTCATGCTCCCTTGGGTTTGCCCTCGAGATCCTGAGGGGAAAAAGTGGGAATTTTGGCCATTGGTGAGGTGGAGAATGGGAATTTGGTGTTTGGGAGGTGGAAAAAATGGGAATTTGGGCAGTTTTGGGTGTGGGGTCAGATTTTAGGCTGGGAAAAAGGATCCCAGAGCTCCCAGGTGGGGGTCATGCTCCCTTGGGTTTGCCCTCGGCATCCTGAGGGGAAAAAGTTTTTCCTGAGAGGAAAAAAGTGGGAATTTTGGCCATTGGTGAGGTGAGAATGGAATTTGGGCAGTTGGTGAGGTTAGAATGGGAATTTTGGTGGTTGAGAGGTGGAAAAAAGGGAATTTGGGCTGGGAAAAGGATCCCAGAGCTCCCGGGTGGGGTCATGCTCCCTTGGGTTTGCCATCGGCATCCTGAGGGGGAAAAGGTTTTTCCTGAGGGGAAAAAGTGGGAATTTCGGCCATTGGTGAGGTGAGAATGGGAATTTGGTGGTTGGGAGGTGGAAAAATGGGAATTTGGTGGTTGGGAGGTGGAAAAATGGGAATTTGGTGGTTGGGAGGTGGAAAAATGGGAATTTGGGCAGTTTTTGGGGTGTGGGGCTGGCTTTTAGGGCTGAGAAAAAGGATCCAGAGCTCCCAGGTGGGGTCATGCTCCCTTGGGTTTGCCCTTGGGATGCTGTGGGGGAGAGGTTTTTCCTGACGGGAAAAAGTGGGAATTTCGGACAATGGTGAGGTGAGAATGGGAATTTGGGCAGTTTTGGGGTGTGGGGCTGGCTTTTAGGGCTGGGAAAAAGGATCCCAGAGCTCCCAGGTGGGGTCATGCTCCCTTGGGTTTGCCCTTGGGATGCTGAGGGGGAGAGGTTTTTCCTGACGGGAAAAAGTGGGAATTTCGGACAATGGTGAGGTGAGAATGGGAATTTGGGCAGTTTTGGGGTGTGGGGCTGGCTTTTAGGGCTGAGAAAAAGGATCCCAGAGCTCCCAGGTGGGGTCATGCTCCCTTGGGTTTGCCCTCGGCATCCTGAGGGGAAAAGGTTTTTCCTGAGGGGGAAAAAGTGGGAATTTGGGCAGTTTTTGGGGTGTGGGGCTGGCTTTTAGGGCTGGGAAAAAGGATCCTTGAGCGCCCAGGTGGGGTCATGCTCCTTGGATTTGCCCTTGGGATGCTGAGGGGAAAAGGTTTTTCCTGAGAGGAAAAAGTGGGAATTTCGGCCATTGGTGAGGTCAGAATGGGAATTTGGTGGTTGGGAGGTGGAAAAATGGGAATTTGGGCAGTTTTGGGGTGTGGGGCTGGCTTTTAGGGCTGGGAAAAAAGGATCCTTGAGCTCCCGGATGGGGTCACGCTCCCTTGGGTTTGCCCTCGGCATCCTGAGGGAGAAAGGTTTTTCCTGAGGGGAAAAAGTGGGAATTTGGGCCACTGGTGAGGTCAGAATGGGAATTGGGTGGTTGGGAGGTGGAAAAAATGGGAATTCGGTGGTTGGGAGGTGGAAAAATGGGAATTTGGTGGTTGGGAGGTGGAAAAATGGGAATTTGGGCAGTTTGGGGTGTGGGGCGGGCTTTTAGGGCTGAGAAAAAGGATCCCAGAGCTCCCAGGTGGGGTCATGCTCCCTTGGGTTTGCCCTCGGCATCCTGAGGGGGAAAAGGTTTTTCCTGAGGGGGAAAAAGTGGGAATTTCGGCCATTGGTGAGGTGAGAATGGGAATTTGGGCAGTTGGTGAGGTATAGAATGGGAATTTTGGTGGTTGAGAGGTGGAAAAAAAGGGAATTTGGGCTGGGAAAAGGATCCCAGAGCTCCTGGATGGGGTCATGCTCCCTTGGGTTTGCCCTCGGGATCCTGAGGGGAAAAGGTTTTTCCTGAGGGGAAAAAGTGGGAATTTCGGCCATTGGTGAGGTGAGAATGGGAATTTGGGCAGTTGGGAGGTGGAAAAATGGGAATTTGGTGGTTGGGAGGTGGAAAAAATGGGAATTTGGGCAGTTTTGGGTGTGGGGTCGGATTTTAGGCTGGGAAAAAGGATCCCAGAGCTCCCAGGTGGGGGTCATGCTCCCTTGGGTTTGCCCTCAGCATCCTGAGGGGGAAAAGGTTTTTCCTGAGGGGAAAAAGTGGGAATTTGGGCCATTGGTGAGGTGAGAATAGGAATTTGGGCAGTTTTTGCGGTGTGGGGTTGGATTTTAGGGCTGGGAAAAAGGATCCCAGAGCTCCCAGGTGGGGTCATGCTCCCTTGGGATTCCCCTCAGGATGCTGAGGGGAAAAAACCTGGATTTAGGGGATGTGGATTTGGGGATAAATAATTGGGGAATTCAGGAACGTGGAATGTGGTTTGGGGGGAAAAAACTGGAAATTAGGGACTGTGGGGCCACCAGAGCACAAAAATTCTCCCCTCCGCCACCAACCTCTCCCGACACATCCCGACCGCACCACCAAAACCACCCCCCTCCAACACCTCCCACCTCCCCCAAACCCCCCAAAAAAACCCCAAACCTCATCCCCCCCACTCCCCCAGACCCCAAAAAACCCCGCGGGCACCGTGATCTGCACGGCCAGCAGCCCCTCGCCGGCGTCCTTGGCGTCGATGGTGAACTCCACGGGCAGGCTGGCCGGCACCCCCGTGGTGTTGAGCCCGGGGGCCGCTCGCCCGCACCTTGCTGGCGTCGTGGGTGGGCAGCGCCTTCACCTTGAAAGGGCTTTGGGGGAGGAATTTTGGGGTCAGGACACCCCAAAACCCCTGGGGAGCCGCCCGAAACGTCCCCCCGGGCGCACCTGCGGGGCACCTCGTGGTCGCCGTAGCGCACGGAGATGCTGTAGGGTCCCTCGCGGGACGGGACGTAGGACACGCGCTGCGTGCCGTCGCCGTTGTCGGCCACGTCCACGGGCTCCAGCACGCCTGGAGAGGGGAAATGGGGTTTTTGTGGGGGTTTTGTGGGGTTTTGTGGGGTTTGGGGGCGGTTCAAAAGGGTTAGGGAAGGGTGGGGTGTGGCGGGATGGGTTAAAAAGATCGTAGAGTAACATGGAAGTCACTGCAGGGTAGAAGAGAAATTACTAAAAGGGGGTTTGGGGTGGTCCCAAATCCCATGGGGTGTCCCAAATCCCACAGGGCAGCCCCGAAATCCTACAGGGGAGCCCTGAAATCCCCATAGGGCAGCCCCAAAAACCCACAGGGTGACACAAAACTCCAGAGGGTGCCCCAAATGTCCATAGGGCAGCCCCAAAATCCTACAGGGCAGCCCCAAAATTCCACAGGACAGCCCCGAAATCCCACAGAGTGACCCAAAACTCCAGAGGGTGCCCCAAATGTCCATAGGGCAGCCCCAGAATCCTACAGGGTGCCCCAAAATCCCACAGGGCAGCCCCAAAATCCCACAGGGCAGCCCCAAAATCCCACAGGGTGACCCCAAAACTCCAGAGAGTGCCACAAATGTCCATAGGGCAGCCCCGAAATCCTACAGGGTGCCCCAAAATCCTACAGGGTGCCCCAAATGTCCACAGGGCAGCCCCAAAATCCCACAGGGCAGCCCCAAAATCCTACAGGGCGCCCCAAAATCCCACAGGGCAGCCCCAAAAACCCACAGGGTGACCCAAAATTCCAGAGGGTGCCCCAAATGTCCATAGGGCAGCCCTAAATTCCCACAGGGCAGCCCCAAAATCCCACAGGGCAGCCCCAAAATCCTACAGGGCGCCCCAAAATCCCACAGGGCAGCCCCAAAAACCCACAGGGTGCCCCAAAATTCCAGAGGGTGCCACAAATGTCCATAGGGCAGCCCCAAAATCCTACAGGGTGCCCCAAATGTCCACAGGGGAGCCCCGAAATCCCAGAGGGCAGCCCCAAAAACCCACAGGGTGCCCCAAAATCCTACAGGGTGCCCAAAATCCTACAGGGTGCCCCAAAATCCCACAGGGTGCCCCAAAATCCTACAGAACAGCCCCAAAATCCCACAGGGCAGCCCCAAAATCCTACAGGGCAGCCCCAAAAGCCTACAGGGTGACCCAAAATTCCAGAGGGTGCCACAAATGTCCACAGGGCAGCCCCAAAATCCTACAGGGTGCCCCAAAATCCCACAGGGCAGCCCCGAAATCCCACAGGACAGCCCCAAAAGCCTACAGGGTGACCCAAAATTCCAGAGGGTGCCACAAATGTCCACAGGGCAGCCCCCAAAATCCTACAGGGTGCCCCAAAATCCCACAGGGCAGCCCCGAAATCCCACAGGACAGCCCAAAAGCCTACAGGGTGACCCAAAATTCCAGAGGGTGCCCCAAATGTCCACAGGGCAGCCCCGAAATCCTACAGGACAGCCCCAAAAGCTACAGGGGTGACCCAAAACTCCAGAGGGTGACCCAAAACTCCAGAGGGTGCCCCAAATGTCCACAGGGCAGCCCCAAAATCCTACAGGGTGCCCCAAAATCCTACAGGGTGCCCCAAAATCCTACAGGGCAGCCCCAAAATCCTACAGGGTGACCCAAAATCCCACAGGGCAGCCCCGAAATCCCACAGGACAGCCCCAAAAGCCTACAGGGTGACCCAAAACTCCAGAGGGTGACCCAAAACTCCAGAGGGTGCCCCAAATGTCCACAGGCAGCCCCAAAATCCCACAGGGTGACCCAAAACTCCAGAGGATGCCACAAATGTCCATAGGGCAGCCCTAAATTCCCATAGGGCAGCCCCAAAATCCTACAGGGCAGCCCCAAAATCCCCACAGGGTGACCCAAAACTCCAGAGGATGCCACAAATGTCCATAGGGCAGCCCTAAATTCCCATAGGGCAGCCCCAAAATCCTACAGGGCAGCCCCAAAATCCCACAGGGTGACCCAAAACTCCAGAGGATGCCACAAATGTCCATAGGGCAGCCCTAAATTCCCATAGGGCAGCCCCAAAATCCTACAGGGCAGCCCCCAAAATCCTACAGGGCAGCCCCAAAATCCCACAGGGTGACCCAAAAACCCACAGGTGACCCAAAACTCCAGAGGATGCCCCAAATGTCCACAGGGCAGCCCCAAAAACCCACAGGGTGACCCAAAATTCCAACGGGTGCCACAAATGTCCATAGGGCAGCCCCAAAATCCCACAGGGTGCCCCAAAATCCCACAGGGCAGCCCCGAAATCCTACAGGGCAGCCCCAAAAGCCCACAGGGTGACCAAAATTCCAGAGGGTGCCCCAAATGTCCATAGGGCAGCCCCAAAATCCTACAGGGTGCCCCAAATGTCCACAGGGCAGCCCCGAAATCCCACAGGGCAGCCCCAAAATCCCACAGGGCAGCCCCAAAATCCTACAGGGCAGCCCCAAAATCCCACAGGGTGACCAAAATTCCAGAGGGTGCCCCAAATGTCCATAGGGCAGCCCTAAATTCCCACAGGGCAGCCCCAAAATCCTACAGGGTGCCCCAAAATCCTACAGAACAGCCCAAAATCCTACAGGGCAGCCCCAAAAACCCACAGGACAGCCCCAAAAGCCTACAGGGTGCCCCAAAATCCCACAGGGCAGCCCCCGAAAACCCACAGGGTGACCCAAAACTCCAGAGGGTGCCCCAAATGTCATAGGGCAGCCCCAAAAACCCACAGGGCAGCCCCAAAATTCCACAGGACAGCCCCAAAAAACCCACAGGGGAGCCCTGAAATCCTACAGGGCAGCCCCAAAATCCTACAGGGTGCCCCAAAATCCCACAGGGCAGCCCCGAAATCCCACAGGGACAGCCCCAAAAGCCTACAGGGTGCCCCAAAATTCCAGAGGGTGCCCCAAATGTCCACAGGGCAGCCCCGAAATCCTACAGGGTGCCCCAAAATCCTACAGGGTGCCCCAAAATCCTACAGGGCAGCCCCAAAATCCTACAGGGTGCCCCAAAATCCTACAGGGTGCCCCAAAATCCTACAGGGCAGCCCCAAAATCCTACAGGGTGCCCCAAAATCCTACAGGGCAGCCCAAAATCCTACAGGGGTGACCCAAAATCCCACAGGGCAGCCCCGAAATCCCACAGGACAGCCCCAAAAGCCCTACAGGGTGACCCAAAACTCCAGAGGGTGACCCAAAACTCCAGAGGGTGCCCCAAATGTCCACAGGGCAGCCCCAAAATCCCACAGGTGACCCAAAACTCCAGAGGGTGCCCCAAATGTCCATAGGGCAGCCCCAAAATCCTACAGGGTGCCCCAAAATCCTACAGGGTGCCCCAAAATCCTACAGGGTGCCCCAAAATCCCACAGGGCAGCCCCAAAATCCTACAGGGTGCCCCAAAATCCTACAGGGTGACCCAAAATCCTACAGGGTGCCCCAAATGTCCACAGGGCAGCCCTAAATTCCCACAGGGCAGCCCAAAATCTCACAAATCCCCCT
>NW_027100130.1:215435-255989 GCF_031753505.1 Anomalospiza imberbis
GGAGATGGACAGCTCTGGGGAGAAAAAATGGCAAAAATGGGGAAAAAATGGGGAAAAATGGGGAAAAAATGGGGAAAATGGTCAGTGTGGGACTGGTCATCGGTGCGGTCACCTCGGAGACGGACAGCTCTGGGAGAAAAAATGGCAAAAATGGGGAAAAAATGGGGAAAAATGGTCAGTGTGGGACTGGTCACCGGCACGGTCACCTCGGAGATGGACAGCTCTGGGGAGAAAAAATGGCAAAAATGGGGAAAAAATGGCAAAAATGGGGAAAAATGGCAAAAATGGTCAGTGTGGGACTGGTCATCAGTGCGGTCACCTCGGAGATGGACAGCTCTGGGGAGAAAAAATGGCAAAAATGGGGAAAAAATGGGGAAAATGGTCAGTGTGGGACTGGTCATCAGTGTGGTCACCTCGGAGATGGACAGCTCTGGGGAGAAAAAATGGGGAAAATGGGGAAAAAATGGCAAAAATGGGGAAAAAATGGCAAAAATGGTCAGTGTGGGACTGGTCATCGGTGTGGACAGCTCTGGGGGAAAAAATGGGGGAAAATTGGGGAAAAATGGCAAAAATGGTCAATGTGGGACTGGTCATCGGTGCGGGCACCGGCTGGCACGAGGGACTGGTCATCGGTGCGGGCACCGGCTGGCACGAGGGACTGGTCATCGGTGCGGTCACGTCGGAGATGGACAGCTCTGGGATGGGGGGAAATCGGGGAAAAATAGGGAAAAATGGGGGAAAATGGGGAAAAATGGGGAAAAGTGGGGGAAAATGGGGAAAAATGGGGAAAAGTGGGGGAAAATGGGGAAAAAATGGGGAAAAGTGGGGGAAAATGGGGGAAAGTGGGGGAAAATGGGGGAAAATGGGGGAAATTTGGGAAAATTGGGGGAAAATTGGGAAAAATGGGGAAAAATGGGGGAAAATTGGGAAAAATGGGGGGAAATGGGGGAAAATGGGGGAAATTTGGGGAAAAATGGGATTATTGGGGGAAAAATGGCCAATGTGGGACCGGTCACCCACGTGGCCACCTCAGACAGACACCACGAGTTCTGGGTGAAGAAGGGGGGGAAAAAAAGAAATCAAAACAAACGGAAGTGGGGAAAATGGGGGACAGTGGTCTCTGGGGACACTCAAGACCCCTCCAGGACCCCCAAAACCCCCCAGGTCGCTCAAGATCCTCCCCCAAGGACCCCCAGAACCCCCCCAGGACCTCCCCCAAAACACCTCCAGGGATGCTGGGGGACTCGCTGAAGACTTTCAGGACCCCCTGAGGACCCCCCCAAAAACCCCCCAGGACCCCCCAGGACCCCCCCCGGGCCCTCACCGGGCATTTTGAGGCTGAGGTCGCAGGGGGTGCCCACGCTGGCCTCGGGGGGGGCGCGGCGCCGCCGGGTGATGCTCTCGCGCACGCGGCCCTCGCCCGTCACCTTCACCGAGAAGGGGCTCCCTGGAGGGGGGGGGGTTAGGGTCAGGTGAGACCCCCCAAAGACCCCCCCAAATTCCCCAGAGCTCCCCAAGTTAGCCCGGAGTCCTCAGAACCCCCCAGATCCTCCCAAATCCCCCCAAAATCCCCCAAACGAGGCTCCCCCAGATCGGGGACCTTCACCCAGAGAGGGCTCCCAAGGGGGGTGTGGGGTCAGTTGGGACCCCCCAAAACCTCCCCAGCCCCTCCCAGTGCCCCTCCAGTGTCACCCTCTGTCCTTTTCCACCTTCCCAGTGTCCCCAGATCCCCTCCCAGTCCATCCCAGTGCCTCCCAGTCCATCCCAGTTTCCCCAAATCCCCTCCCAGTCCCTCCCAGTGTCCCCAAATCCCCTCCCAGTCCATCCCAGTGCCTCCCAGTCCTTCCCAGTTTCCCCAAATCCCCTCCCAGTCCCTCCCAGTGTCCCCAAATCCCCTCCCAGTCCATCCCAGTGTCCCCAAATCCCCTCCCAGTCCATCCCAGTGCCTCCCAGTCCTTCCCAGTGTCCCCAAATCCCCTCCCAGTCTATCCCAGTGCCTCCCAGTCCTTCCCAGTTTCCCCAAATCCCCTCCCAGTCCATCCCAGTGTCCCCAAATCCCCTCCCAGTGCTCCCAAATCTCCTCCAGTGTCCCCAAATCCCCTCCCAGTCCATCCCAGTGCCCCCCAGTCCTTCCCAGTGCTCCCAAATCCCCTCCCAGTGTCCCCAAATCCCCTCCCAGTGCCCCCCCAACCCCTCCCAGTGTCCCCAGATCCCCTCCCAGTGTCTCCCAGTGCCCCCAGTGCCCACCAGGCACGTGCTGGTCCCCGAACTTGACGGAGATGATGTAGTTGCCGGGCTCGGTGGGGCAGTAGGACACGCGGCAGGTGCCGTCCTCCAGCTCCTCCGTGGTGATGTCCACCTTGCTGGGGCCCTCGATGGACAGGCTCAGCCCCCCGTACCCTGGGGGGGGGGGTCACAGGGTCAGGACAGACCCCAAAAACCCCAAAAAATCCACCCCAAAAACCCCCAAATCCCAAAAATCCCAAAATCCCATAAAACACCCCCAGGAATCCCTCACCGGACAGGCTCAGCCCCTGTACCCTGGGTGGGGGGGGCACGGGGTCAGGACAGACCCACAAAAACCCCAAAAAATCCACCCCAAAAAACCCCAAACCCCCCATATTGTATAAACCCCCCCCCCTAAAATACCCCAAAACCCTAAAATACCCTAAAATACCCCAAAACCCTAAAAAACCCAAAAAGCAGCCCCAGGAACCCCTCAATGGACAGGCTCAGCCCCTGTACCCTGGGTAGGGGGGTCACAGGGTCAGGACAGACCCCAAAAATCCACCCCAAAAAACCCCAACCCCCCCATATTGTATAAAAAAAACCCCTAAAATACCCCAATACCCTAAAATACCCCAATACCCTAAAATACCCCAAAAAGGAGCCCCAGGAACCCCTCACTGGGCAGACTCAGCCCCTGTACCCTGGGGGGGTCACAGGGTCAGGACAGACGCCAAAAAATCCACCCCAAAAAACCCGAAATCCCAAAACTTCCATATCGTATTAAAAAAACCCTAAAATACCCCAAAACCCTAAAATGCCCCAAAACCCTAAAATGCCCCAAACCCCCCATAAAACACCCCCAGGAACCCCTCACTGGGCAGACTCAGCCCCTGTACCCTGGGTGGGGGGGGGCACGGGGTCAGGACAGACCCCAAAAACCCCAAAAAATCCACCCCAAAAAACCCCAAATCCCAAAACCTCCGTATCGCATAAAAAAACCCCTAAAATACCCCAAAACCCTAAAATACCCCAAAAAGGAGCCCCAGGAACCCCTCACTGGGCAGACTCAGCCCCTGTACCCTGGGGGGGTCACAGGGTCAGGACAGACGCCAAAAAATCCACCCCAAAAAACCCGAAATCCCAAAACTTCCATATCGTATTAAAAAAACCCTAAAATACCCCAAAACCCTAAAATGCCCCAAAACCCTAAAATGCCCCAAACCCCCCATAAAACACCCCCAGGAACCCCTCACTGGGCAGACTCAGCCCCTGTACCCTGGGTGGGGGGGGCACGGGGTCAGGACAGACCCCAAAAACCCCAAAAAATCCACCCCAAAAAACCCCAAATCCCAAAACCTCCGTATCGCATAAAAAAACCCCTTAAAATACCCCAAAACCCTAAAATACCCCAAAAAGGAGCCCCAGGAACCCCTCACTGGGCAGACTCAGCCCCTGTACCCTGGGGGGGTCACAGGGTCAGGATAGACCCCAAAAAATCCACCCCAAAAAACCCCAAACCCCCCATATTGTATAACCTCCCCCCCCCAAAATACCCCAAAACCCTAAAATACCCTAAAATACCCCAAAACCCCCATAAAACACCCCCAGGAACCCCTCACTGGGCAGACTCAGCCCCTGTACCCTGGGTGGGGGGGGCACGGGGTCAGGACAGACCCCAAAATCCCCAAAAAATCCACCCCAAAAAAACCCCAAATCCCAAAACTTCCGTATCGCATAAAAAAAACCCTAAAATACCCCAAAACCCTAAAATACCCCAAAACCCTAAAATACCCCAAAAAGGAGCCCCAGGAACCCCTCACTGGGCAGACTCAGCCCCTGTATCCTGGGGGGGTCACAGGGTCAGGATAGACCCCAAAAATCCACCCCAAAAAACCCCAAACCCCCCATATTGTATAACCTCCCCCCCCCCTAAAATACCCCAAAACCCTAAAATACCCTAAAATACCCCAAAACCCTAAAAACCCAAAAAGGAGCCCCAGGAACCCCTCACTGGGCAGACTCAGCCCCTGTACCCTGGGGTAGGGGGGGCACAGGGTCAGGACAGACGCCAAAAACCCCAAAAAAACCCAAATCCCAAAATCTTCCAGTACAAACCAGTACAAACCAGTGTCCTCAAATCCCCTCCCAGTCCCCCCCAGTCCCCCCCAGTATCCCCAAATCCCCTCCCAGTCCCCCCCAGTCCCTCCCAGTATCCCGAAATCCTCTCCCAGTCCTCTCAGTCCCTGTCCCAGTCCCTCCCAGTTCCTCCCAGTCTCTGTCCTAATTCCCTCCCAGTCCCGTCCCAGTCCCAGTCCCTCCCAGTCCATCCCAGTCCCAGTCCCAGTCCCAGTCCATCCCAGTCCCAGTCCCAGTCCATCCCAGTCCCAGTCGCAGTCCCAGTCGCAGTCGCAGTCCCAGTCCCAGTCCCAGTCCCAGTCCCAGTCCATCCCAGTCCCAGTCCCAGTCCCAGTCCCAGTCCATCCCAGTCCCATCCCAGTCCCATCCCAGTCCCATCCCAGTCCATCCCAGTCCCATCCCAGTCCCATCCCAGTCCCAGTCCATCCCAGTCCCAGTCCCAGTCCCATCCCAGTCCCAGTCCCAGTCCCAGTCCCTCCCAGTCCCAGTCCCAGTCCATCCCAGTTCCAGTCCCAGTCTCAGTCCCTGTCCCAGTCCCAGTCCCAGTCCCAGTCCCAGTCCCAGTCCCAGTCCCATCCCAGTCCCAGTCCCAGTCCCAGTCCCAGTCCCAGTCCCAGTCCCAGTCCCATCCCAGTCCCAGTCCCAGTCCCAGTCTCAGTCCCAGTCCATCCCAGTCCCAGTCCCATCCCAGTCCCATCCCAGTCCCAGTCCCAGTCCCAGTCCATCCCAGTCCCAGTCCCAGTCCCATCCCAGTCCCAGTCCCAGTCCCAGTCCCAGTCCCAGTCCCAGTCCCAGTCCCATCCCAGTCCCAGTCCCAGTCCCAGTCTCAGTCCCAGTCCATCCCAGTCCCAGTCCCATCCCAGTCCCATCCCAGTCCCAGTCCCAGTCCCAGTCCATCCCAGTCCCAGTCCCAGTCCCAGTCCCAGTCTCAGTCCCAGTCCATCCCAGTCCATCCCAGTCCAGTCCCAGTCCATCCCAGTCCCAGTCCATCCCAGTCCCAGTCCCAGTCCATCCCAGTCCCAGTCCCAGTCCATCCCAGTCCCATCCCAGTCCCATCCCAGTCCCAGTCCCAGTCCCAGTCCCAGTCCCAGTCCCAGTCCATCCCAGTCCCTCCCAGTCCCAGTCCCAGTCCCTCCCAGTGGGGGCTCTCACCGGCCTGGCGGGTGTCGATGGTGAACTGGGCGGGCTGGAACGTGGTGCCCTCGCTCAGGCCGGGCCCGCGCAGCCGCACCCGCGAGGCGTCCCCGAGCTCCGCCTGGCTGATGGTGACAGCCAGGGGACTGCGCGGCAGCGGCTGTCCCCCGCGGGTGACATGGACCAGGTGCTCCCCCACCTCCTGAGGGACAAACGAGATCCCTGCGGGGACAGGGACATGTCACACACAGGGACACACAGGGACACACAGGGACATGTTACACACAGGGACAGGGACACAGGGACACACAGGGACACACAGGGACACACAGGGACATGTTACACACAGGGACAGGGACACAGGGACACACAGGGACACACAGGGACACACAGGGACATGTTACACACAGGGACAGGGACACAGGGACACACAGGGACACACAGGGACACACAGGGACACGCAGGGACACACAGGGACACACAGGGACATGTCACACACAGGGACACAGGGACACACAGGGACAGGGACACACAGGGACACACAGGGACAGCGGCTGTCCCCGTGGGTGACATGCACCAGGTGCTCCCCCACATCCTGGGGGACAAACGAGATCCCTGCGGGGACAGGGACATGTCACACACAGGGACAGGGACACACAGGGACAGGGACACAGGGACACACAGGGACTGGGACACAGGGACATGTCACACACAGGGACACAGGGACACGCAGGGACACACAGGGACATGTCACACACAGGGACAGGGACACACAGGGACAGGGACACACAGGGACACAGGGACAGGGACACAGGGACACACAGGGACACACAGGGACACAGGGACAGCGGCTGTCCCCTGCGGGTGACATGGACCAGGTGCTCCCCCACCTCCTGGGGGACAAACGAGATCCCTGCGGGGACAGGGACATGTCACACACAGGGACACAGGGACACACAGGGACAGGGACACACAGGGACACACAGGGACACACAGGGACAGGGACATGTCACACACAGGGACAGGGACACAGGGACATGTCACACACGGGGACACAGGGACACACAGGGACAGGGACATGTCACACACAGGGACAGGGACACAGGGACATGTCACACGTGGGGACAGGGACACACAGGGACACACAGGGACACACAGGGACAGCGGCTGTCCCCGTGGGTGACATGCACCAGGTGCTCCCCCACCTCCTGGGGGACAAACGAGATCCCTGCGGGGACAGGGACATGTCACACACAGGGACAGGGACACAGGGACAAGGACACAGGTACATGTCACACACAGGGACACACAGGGACACAGGGACATGTCACACACAGGGACTGGGACACAGGGACACACAGGGACACACAGGGACAGCGGCTGTCCCCCGCCGGTGACATGGACCAGGTGCTCCCCCACCTCCTGGGGGACAAACGAGATCCCTGCGGGGACAGGGACATGTCACACACAGGGACACACAGGGACACACAGGGACACACAGGGACAGCGGCTGTCCCCGTGGGTGACATGCACCAGGTGCTCCCCCACCTCCTGGGGGACAAACGGGATCCCTGCGGGGACAGGGACATGTCACACACAGGGACAGGGACACACAGGGACACACAGGGACTGGGACACAGGGACATGTCACACACAGGGACAGGGACACAGGGACACACAGGGACACACAGGGACACAGGGACATGTCACACACAGGGACACAGGGACACACAGGGACACACAGGGACACAGGGACATGTCACACACAGGGACAGGGACACAGGGACAGGGACACACAGGGACACACAGGGACACACAGGGACACAGGGACATGTCACACACAGGGACAGGGACACACAGGGACACAGGGACACACAGGGACAGGGACACACAGGGACACACAGGGACACACAGGGACAGGGACATGTCACACACAGGGACACACAGGGACACACAGGGACACACAGGGACAGCGGCTGTCCCCGTGGGTGACATGCACCAGGTGCTCCCCCACCTCCTGGGGGACAAACGGGATCCCTGCGGGGACAGGGACATGTCACACACAGGGACAGGGACACACAGGGACACACAGGGACTGGGACACAGGGACATGTCACACACAGGGACAGGGACACACAGGGACACACAGGGACACACAGGGACACACAGGGACAGCGGCTGTCCCCTGCGGGTGACATGGACCAGGTGCTCCCCACCTCCTGGGGGACAAACGAGATCCCTGCGGGGACAGGGACATGTCACACACAGGGACAGGGACACAGGGACAGGGACACACAGGGACACACAGGGACACAGGGACACACAGGGACAGGGACACAGGGACAGGGACATGTCACACACAGGGACAGGGACACACAGGGACATGTCACACACAGGGACACACAGGGACACACAGGGACAGGGACACAGGGACAGGGACACACAGGGACACAGGGACAGCGGCTGTCCCCTGCGGGTGACATGGACCAGGTGCTCCCCCACCTCCTGGGGGACAAACGAGATCCCTGCGGGGACAGGGACATGTCACACACAGGGACACAGGGACACACAGGGACAGGGACACACAGGGACACACAGGGACACACAGGGACAGGGACATGTCACACACAGGGACAGGGACACAGGGACATGTCACACGTGGGGACAGGGACACACAGGGACACACAGGGACACACAGGGACACACAGGGACACACAGGGACAGCGGCTGTCCCCCGTGGGTGACATGCACCAGGTGCTCCCCCACCTCCTGGGGGACAAACGGGATCCCTGCGGGGACAGGGACAGCGACAGGGTCACCTCAGGGACAGGGACACAGGGACATGTCACACGTGGGGACAGACACAGGGACACCAGTCAGGGATGGGGACACAGGACATGGAGACAGGGACAGGAATAGAGATACAGGTGACAATGTCCACAGTGTCCCCTCATCCAGGTGGCCATCACGCAGCCTTTGCAGCGAGCAGGGCTCCATGTCCCCAGTGTCCCCAGTGTCCCCAATGTCCCAGTGATGTCCCCAATGTCCCAGTGTCCCCAATGTCCCAGTGATGTCCCCAGTGTCCCAGTGATGTCCCCAGTGTCCCCAGTGTCCCAGTGATGTCCCCAGTGTCCCCAATGTCCCAGTGATGTCCCCAACGTCCCAGTGATGTCCCCAGTGTCCCCAGTGTCCCAGTGATGTCCCCAGTGTCCCCAATGTCCCAGTGATGTCCCCAGTGTCCCAGTGATGTCCTCAGTGTCCCCTCACCCAGGTGGCCATCACGCAGCCTTTGCAGCGAGCAGGGCGCCATGTCCCCAGTGTCCCCAGTGTCCCCAATGTCCCAGTGATGTCCCCAATGTCCCAGTGTCCCCAATGTCCCAGTGATGTCCCCAGTGTCCCAGTGATGTCCTCAGTGTCCCCTCACCCAGGTGGCCATCACGCAGCCTTTGCAGCGAGCAGGACTCCATGTCCCCAGTGTCCCAGTGATGTCCCCAGTGTCCCCAATGTCCCAGTGATGTCCCCAATGTCCCAGTGATGTCCCCAGTGTCCCCTCACCCAGGTGGCCGTCCCGCAGGCGTTTCAGCGAGCAGGGCTCCATGTCCCCAGTGTCCCCAGTGTCCCAGTGATGTCCCCAGTGTCCCCAGTGTCCCAGTGATGTCCCCAATGTCCCAGTGATGTCCCCAGTGTCCCAGTGATGTCCCAGTGATGTCCCAGTGATGTCCCCAGTGTCCCCTCACCCAGGTGGCCGTCCCGCAGGCGTTTCAGCGAGCAGGGCTCCATGTCCCCAGTGTCCCCAGTGTCCCCAATGTCCCAGTGATGTCCCCAGTGTCCCAGTGATGTCCCTCCCCAGTGTCCCAGTGATGTCCCAGTGATGTCCCAGTGATGTCCCAGTGATGTCCCCAGTGTCCCAGTGATGTCCCAGTGATGTCCCAGTGATGTCCCAGTGATGTCCCCAGTGTCCCCTCACCCAGGTGGCCGTCCCGCAGGCGTTTCAGCGAGCAGGGCTCGCGGCGGCCCGAGGGCGCGGTGACGGTGGCGCTCAGCTGGCTCAGGTCGCTCTCGCCGATGTCCAGCGGGATCTCGGCCGAGGCGCCCACCTTGAGGTGGGACTGGCGCAGGGAATCGTCACCTGCGGGGACAGCGGGGTCACCCGGGGGTCACCCAGGGGTCGGCGGGGACACCCGGGGGTCAGTGGGGACAGTGGGGTCACCCAGGGACAGCAGGGACACCCAGGGGTCAGTGGGGACACCCAGGGGACAGCAGGGTCACCCAGGGGTCAGCGGGGACAGAGGGGTCACCCGGGGGTCACCCAGGGGTCAGTGGGGACACCAGAGGACAGTGGGGTCACCCAGGGGACAGCGGGGACACCAGGGGACAGTGGGGTCACCCGGGGGTCAGTGGGGACAGTGGGGACACCCAGGGGTCAGTGGGGACAAGTGGGGTCACCCAGGGGACAGCAGGGACACCCAGGGGTCAGCGGGGACACCCAGGGGTCAGCGGGGACAGCGGGGTCACCCAGGGGTCAGCGGGGGACACCCAGGGGACAGCGGGGTCACTCGGGGGTCAGTGGGGACAGAGGGGTCACCCGGGGGTCACCCAGGGGTCAGTGGGGACACCCAGGGGTCACCCAGGGGTCAGCGGGGACACCCAGGGGTCAGCGGGGACACCCGGGGGTCAGTGGGGACAGCAGGGTCACCCAGGGGTCAGCAGGGTCACCCGGGGGTCAGCGGGGACACCCGGGGGTCAGTGGGGACAGTGGGGTCACCCAGGGGTCAGCAGGGTCACCCGGGGGTCAGCGGGGACACCCGGGGGTCAGTGGGGACAGTGGGGTCACCCAGGGACAGTGGGGGTAACCCAGGGGTCAGTAGGGACACCCAGGGGTCAGTGGGGTCACCCAGGGACAGTGGGGTCACCCAGGGGTCAGCAAGGACACCCAGGGGTCAGCGGGGACACCCAGGGGTCAGCAGGGTCACCCAGGGGTCACCCAGGGGTCAGCGGGGACACCAGGGGACAGTGGGGTCACCCAGGGGTCAGCGGGGACACCCAGGGGACAGTGGGGACACCCAGGGGCTGGTGGGGACACCCAGGGGACAGCGGGGTCACCCAGGGGTCACCCAGGGGTCAGTGAGGACAAGTGGGGTCACCCAGGGGTCAGTGGGGACACCCAGGGGTCGGTGGGGACACCAGGGGACAGCGGGGTCACCCAGGGGTCAGCAAGGACACCCAGGGTCAGCGGGGACACCCAGGGGTCACCCAGGGGTCAGTGGGGACAAGTGGGGTCACCCGGGGGTCAGCAAGGACACCCAGGGGTCACCCGGGGGTCAGCAAGGACACCCAGGGGTCACCCGGGGGTCAGTGGGGACACCAGGGGACAGCAGGGTCATTTTTGGGGGATTTTCAGGGCTTTTGCTGTTTTCAGTGCTGGTCCTGGCGGGGAAGGGGCTCCCAGTGACCCCAGGGCAGGTTTTATTGGGTTTTTATTGGGTTTTATTGGGTTTTATTGGGTTTTTATTTTGGGGTTTTTTGGCTTTTTTTCTCATTTTTTTCAGTTTTTTTTTTTGGTTTCCTCCCAGATTTTTTCGTTTTTGCCCGATTTTGGTGTTTTTCACCTGTGATCCGGGCGGTGAAGGGGCTCCCCGCAATGTGCTTGTCGTTGTACTTGACCACGATGCCGTAGTCGCCGGGCAGCACGGGCAGGTAGGACACGGAGCAGGTGCCGTCCCCGTTGTCCTGGCAGCTGATCTCGGCCTTGGAGGGACCCTCGACGGCCAGGGACAGCCCCCTGGGGACACGGGGACAGGGACAGGGTCAGGGGACAGGGACAGGGACAGCCCCCCTGGGGACACGGGGACAGGGACAGGGTCAGGGGACAGCCTGGGACAGGGACAGGGTGAGGGGACAGCCTGGGACAGGGACAGCCCCTCTGGGGACACGGGGACAGGGACAGGGTGAGGGGACAGGGACAGGGACAGGGACAGCCCCCCTGGGGGACACGGGGACAGGGACAGGGTGAGGGGACAGCCTGGGGACAGGGACAGGGTGAGGGGACAGGGACAGGGACAGGGACAGCCCCCCTGGGGACACGGGGACAGGGATGGGGTCAGGGGACAGCCTGGGGACAGGGACAGGGTCAGGGGACAGGGACAGCCCCCCTGGGGACATGGGGACAGGGACAGGGGACAGGGACAGCCTGGGACAGGGACAGCCCTCCTGGGGACACGGGGACAGGGTCAGGGTGAGGGGACAGGGACAGCCCTCCTGGGGACACGGGGACAGGGTGAGGGGACAGGGACAGGGACAGGGACAGGGACAGCCCTCTGGGGACACTGGGACAGGGTCAGGGGACAGGGACAGCCACCCAGGGGACACAGGGACAGGGACAGGGTCAGGGGACAGCCTGGGGACAGGGACAGGGTGAGGGGACAGGGACAGCCACCCTGGGACACGGGGACAGGGTCAGGGGACAGGGACAGCCCCTCTGGGGTCAGGGGACAGGGTGAGGGGACAGGGACAGGGACAGCCCCCCTGGGGACATGGGGACAGGGACAGCTCCCCTGGGGACATGGGGACAGGGACAGGGGACAGGGGACAGGGTCAGGGGACAGGGACAGCCCCCCTGGGGACAGGGACAGGGTGAGGGGACAGGGACAGCCCCCCTGGGGACACGGGGACAAGGTCAGGGGACAGGGACAGCCCCCCTGGGGACACGGGGACAGGGTCAGGGTGAGGGGACAGGGACAGCCACCCTGGGGACACGGGGACAGGGACAGGGGACACCCTGGGACACGGGGACAGGGACAGGGGACAGGGACAGCCCCCCTGGGGACACAGGGACAGGGTCAGGGTGAGGGGACAGGGACAGCCCCCCTGGGGACACGGGGACAGGGACAGCTCCCCTGGGGACATGGGGACAGGGACAGGGGACAGGGGACAGGGTCAGGGGACAGGGACAGCCCCCCTGGGGACAGGGACAGGGTGAGGGGACAGGGACAGCCCCCCTGGGGACACGGGGACAAGGTCAGGGGACAGGGACAGCCCCCCTGGGGACACGGGGACAGGGTCAGGGTGAGGGGACAGGGACAGCCACCCTGGGGACACGGGGACAGGGACAGGGGACACCCTGGGACACGGGGACAGGGACAGGGGACAGGGACAGCCCCCCTGGGGACACAGGGACAGGGTCAGGGTGAGGGGACAGGGACAGCCCCCCTGGGGACACGGGGACAGGGACAGCCCCCCCTGGGGACAGGGGGACACGTGAGGGGACAGGGACAACGCTGGGGACACGTGAGGGGACAGGGACAGCCCCCCTGGGGACAGGGACATGGGGACATGGGGGACACCCTGGGACAGGGACAGCCCCCCTGGGGACACGGGGACACGTGAGGGGACAGGGGACAGGGACAGCGCCCCTGGGGACGACGGGGCCAGTCTGGGGACAGGGCCAGGGGACATGGGGACATGGGGACATGGGGACATGGGGACATGGGGACAGGTGTCCGGGGTCCCACCCTCGCCGGCGTCCTTGGTGTTGACGGTGAAGGTGGCCGGGCGATTGACCGTGCCGTGGGTCAGCCCGGGGCCGTAGGCGGTCACGTGGCCACTGTTCACGTAGTCCACGTAGAACTGCAGGGGGCTGCCTGGGGGGGACAAACGGGGACACCGGGGGGTCATGGTGTGTCCTGACCCCCCAAACTGTCCCCAAACTGTCCCCAAACTGTCCCCAAACTGTCCCCAAATCCCACATGGGGACGGTGACCCCAAATCCCCCCCAAAGTCACCCCTGAGTGACCCCAGAACCCACACAGAATGGCAGGGGCTGCCTGGGGGATACAAACGGGGACACCGGGGGGGTCACGGCCTGTCCTGACCCCCCAAACTGTCCCCAAACTGTCCCCAAACTGTCCCCAAATCCCCCATGGGGACGGTGACCCCAAATCCCCCCCAAAGTCACCCCTGAGTGACCCCAGAACCCACACAGAATGGCAGGGGCTGCCTGGTGGCTTTTTTTGCCCTCAAATCCCCCCAAAATTCACTCCTGAGGTTCCCAACACCCCAAATTCTCCTAAAAATCCCCAAAACTCCCCAAAAAAAACCCCGAAAAGCCCCCAAAATTCCCTAAAATCCCCATACCCAGGGATGTGGATGCTGTCGCAGCGGATGTCCATCTCGTGCAGCCAAAAACCACCCCAAAACCACCCCAAATCCCCCCAAAACCACCCCAAAACCACCCCAAACCCCCAACCTCCTCCCAAATCCCACTCAAAACCCCACAAAATGCCCAAAATGCCCCAAATCCCCCAAAACGCCCGTACCAGGGATGTGGATGCTATCACAGTGAATGTCCATCTCATGCAGCCAAAATCCCTCAAAACCACCCAAAACCACCCCAAACCCCCCAAAATCCCCCCGCCCTCCTCCCAAATCCCACTCAAAACCCGCCAAAATGCCCAAAATGCCCCGAATCCCCCCAGAATCCCCCGTACCGGGGATGTGGATGCTGTCGCAGCGGATGTCCATCTCGTGCAGCCAAAACCCCCCAAAACCACCCCAAAACCACCCAAAACCACCCCAAACCACGCCAAGACCACCCCAAAACCCCCCAAAATGCCCAAAATTCCCCGAATCCCCCCAGAATCCCCCGTACCGGGGATGTGGATGCTGTCGCAGCGGATGTCCATCTCGTGCAGCCAAAACCCCCCAAAACCACCCCAAAACCACCCAAAACCACCCCAAACCACGCCAAGACCACCCCAAAACCCCCCAAAATGCCCAAAATTCCCCGAATCCCCCCAGAATCCCCCGTACCGGGGATGTGGATGCTGTCGCAGCGGATGTCCATCTCGTGCAGCCCCGCCTCGCTGGGCGCGAAGCGCACGGTCACCGTGCCGTCCTTGTTGTCCGTGATGTCCGGAGTGGCCACCTTGCCCGAGGGCATCCGCACCTCACCTGGAGACACAGCGGTCACCTGGGGGCACCTGGGGACACCTGGGAGGTGCTGGGGGTACCTGGGGACACCTGGGGACACCTGGGGACACCTGGGGACACCTGGGATGGGCTGGGGGCACCTGGGGACACCTGGGGACACTGGAGTGGCCACCTTGCCTGAGGGCATCCGCACCTCACCTGGGGACACAGCGGTCACCTGGGGGCACCTGGGGACAGCTGGGGACACCTGGGGGCACCTGGGGACACCTGGGATGGGCTGGGGCACCTGGGGACACCTGGGCGAGCCTGGAGTGGCCACCTTGCCCAAGGGCATCCACACCTCACCTGGGGACACCTAGGGGCTCCTGGGGCTCCTGGGAGGGGTTAGGGACATCTGGGGACACCTGGGAGGGGCTGGGGACACCTGGGGTCACCTGGGAGGGGTTAGGGACATCTGAGGACACCTGGGAGGGGCTGGGGACACCTGGGTAAGCCTGGAGTGGCCACCCTTGCCCGAGGGCATCCACACCTCACCTGGGGTCACCTGGGGACATCTGGGGACACCTGGGAGGGGTTAGGGACATCTGGGGACACCTGGGCGACTCTGGAGGGGCCACCTTGCTCGAGGGCATCCACACCTCACCTGGGGTCACCTGGGGACATCTGGGGACACCTGGGAAACCTGGGGCCACCTGGGGCCAGCTGGGAGGGGTTGGAATGGCCACCATGCACAAGGGCATCTGAACCTTACCTGGGGTCACCCTGGGGACACCTGGGAAACCTGGGGACATCTGGGGACAGCTGGGGGCACCTGGAGGGGCTGGGGGCACCTGGGGACACCTGGGAGGGGCTGGAGTGGCCACCTTGCCTGAGGGCATTCGCACCTCACCTGGGGTCACGTGGGGCCACCTGGGGCCACCTGGGAGGTGCTGGGGGCACCTGGGGACACCTGGGGACACCTGGGGACAGCTGGGAGGGGCTGGAGTGGCCACCTTGCCTGAGGGCATCCGCACCTCACCTGGGGTCACCTGGGGTCACCTGAGGACACCTGGGGACACCTGGGGACACCTGGGGACACCTGGGGGCACCTGGGTGAGGCTGGAGTGGCCACCTTGCTCGAGGGCATCCGCACCTCACCTGGGGT
The DNA here is from genome assembly GCF_031753505.1 of Anomalospiza imberbis. NCBI lineage: Eukaryota > Metazoa > Chordata > Aves > Passeriformes > Viduidae > Anomalospiza > Anomalospiza imberbis. Next base: position 231,007 of record NW_027100130.1, read on the forward strand.
CACCTGGGGTCACCTGAGGACACCTGGGGACACCTGGGGGCACCTGGGTGAGGCTGGAGTGGCCACCTTGCTCGAGGGCATCCGCACCTCACCTGGGGTCACCTGGGGCCAGCTGGGAGGGGTTGGAATGGCCACCATGCACAAGGGCATCCGCACCTCACCTGGGGGCACCTGGGGCCACCTGGGGCCACCTGGGACACCTGGGGACACCTGGGGACACCTGGGAAACCTGGGGACACCTGGGTGAGGCTGGAGTGGCCACCTTGCCCGAGGGCATCCGCACCTCACCTGGGGTCACCTGGGGACACCTGGGAGGGGTTGGAATGGCCACCATGCACAAGGGCAGCCGCACCTCACCTGGGGTCACCTGGGGACACCTGGGAGGAGCTGGGGTCACCTGGGGACACCTGGGGACACCTGGGAAACCTGGGGGCACCTGGGTGAGGCTGGAGTGGCCACCTTGCCCGAGGGCATCCGCACCTCACCTGGGGTCACCTGGGGCCACCTGGGGCCACCTGGGAGGAGCTGGGGACACCTGGGGTCACCTGGGGCCACCTGAGGACACCTGGGGCCAGCTGGGAGGGGTTGGAATGGCCACCATGCACAAGGGCATCCGCACCTCACCTGGGGGCACCTGGGGCCACCTGGGGCCACCTGGGGCCACCTGGGGACACTCAGAGGTGCTTTAGGGCTGATTTTGGGCTGTTTTAGGGCTGATTTGGGGACGATTTTTGGGCGGTTTTGGAATGTTTTTGGCTGATTCAGGGGAATTTTTGGGGTGATTTTGAGCTGATTTTGGGGTGATTTTGAGCTGATTTTGGGGTGATTTTGAGCTGATTTTTGGGGGTGATTTTGAGCTGACTTTTGGGGTGATTTTGAGCTGATTTTTGGGGTATTTTTTGGGCCGGTTTGGACTCGTTTTGGGCTGGGGTTTTGAGGTGATTTTGGGCTGATCTTGAAGTGATTTTAAGATATTTTTGGGCTGATTTTGAAGTGATTTTGGGCTGGTTTTGAGGTGGTTTTGGGCTGACATTGAGGTATTTTTGGCCTGGTTTTGAGGTGTTTTTGGGCTGATTTTTGGGGTATTTTTTTGGGCTGCTTTGGACTCGTTTTGGGCTGGGTTTTGAGATTTTTTTTGGCTGCTTTTGAGGTATTTTTGGGGTGCTTCTGAGATGTTTTTGGCCTGGTTTTGAGGTGATTTTTGAGCTGATTTTTGGGGTATTTTTTGGGCTGCTTTGGACTTGTTTTGGGCTGGGTTTTGAGGTGATTTTGGGCTGACTTTGAGGCGATTTTGGGCTGATCTTAAAGTGATTTGTGATATTTTTGGGCTGGTTTTGAGGTGGTTTTGGGCTGATTTTTGGGGTATTTTTTGGGCTGCTTTGGACTCGTTTTGGGCTGGGTTTTGAGGTGGTTTTGGGCTGCTTTTTTGAGCTGCTTTTGAGGTATTTTTGGGGTGCTTTTGAGATGTTTTTGGCCTGGTTTTGAGGTGGTTTTGGGCTGATTTTTGGGGTATTTTTTGGGCTGCTTTGGACTCGTTTTGGGCTGGGTTTTGAGATGTTTTTTTGGCTGCTTTTTTGAGCTGCTTTTGAGGTATTTTTGGGGTGCTTTTGAGATGTTTTTGGGCTGGTTTTGAGGTGGTTTTGGGCTGATTTTTGGGGTATTTTTTGGGCTGCTTTGGACTCATTTTGGGCTGGGTTTTGAGATTTTTTTTGGCTGCTTTTTTGAGCTGCTTTTGAGGTATTTTTGGGGTGCTTTTGAGATGTTTTTGGCCTGGTTTTGAGGTGGTTTTGGGCTGATTTTTGGGGTATTTTTTGGGCTGGTTTGGACTCGTTTTGGGCTGGGGTTTTGAGGTGATTTTGGGCTGACTTTGAGGCGATTTTGGGCTGATCTTAAAGTGATTTTGTGATATTTTTGGGCTGGTTTTGAGGTGGTTTTGGGCTGATTTTTGGGGTATTTTTTGGGCTGGTTTGGACTCGTTTTGGGCTGGGTTTTGAGATTTTTTTTGGCTGCTTTTTGAGCTGCTTTTGAGGTATTTTTGGGGTGCTTCTGAGATGTTTTTGGCTGGTTTTGAGGTGGTTTTGGGCTAATTTTTGGGGTATTTTTTGGGCTGCTTTGGACTCGTTTTGGGCTGGGTTTTGAGATTTTTTTTGGCTGCTTTTTTGACCTGCTTTTGAGGTATTTTTGGGGTGCTTTTGAGATGTTTTTGGCCTGGTTTTGAGGTGGTTTTGGGCTGATTTTTGGGGTATTTTTTGGGCTGCTTTGGACTCGTTTTGGGCTGGGTTTTGAGATTTTTTTTTTGGCTGCTTTTTTGAGCTGCTTTTGAGGTATTTTTGGGGTGCTTTTGAGATGTTTTTGGCCTGGTTTTGAGGTGGGTTTGGGCTGATTTTTGGGGTATTTTTTTGGGCTGCTTTGGACTTGTTTTGGGCTGGGGTTTTGAGGTGATTTTGGGCTGCTTTTTTGAGCTGCTTTTGAAGTATTTTTGGGGTGCTTTTGAGATGTTTTTGGGCTGGTTTTGAGGTGGTTTTGGGCTGATTTTTGGGGTATTTTTTGGGCTGCTTTGGACTCGTTTTGGGCTGGGTTTTGAGATTTTTTTTGGCTGCTTTTGAGGTATTTTTGGGGTGCTTTTGAGATGTTTTTGGCCTGGTTTTGAGGTGGTTTTGGGCTGATTTTTGGGGTATTTTTTGGGCTGCTTTGGACTCGTTTTGGGCTGGGTTTTCAGATTTTTTTTTGGCTGCTTTTTTGAGCTGCTTTTGAGGTATTTTTGGGGTGCTTTTGAGATATTTTTGGGCTGGTTTTGAGGTGATTTTGGGCTGATTTTTGGGGTATTTTTTTGGGCTGGTTTGGACTCGTTTTGGGCTGGGTTTTGAGATTTTTTTTGGCTGCTTTTGAGGTATTTTTGGGGTGCTTTTGAGATGTTTTTGGGCTGGTTTTGAGGTGGTTTTGGGCTGATTTTTGGGGTATTTTTTGGGCTGGTTTGGACTCGTTTTGGGCTGGGTTTTGAGATTTTTTTTTGGCTGCTTTTTTGAGCTGCTTTTGAGGTATTTTTGGGGTGCTTTTGTGATATTTTTGGGCTGGTTTTGAGGTGGTTTTGGGCTGATTTTTGGGGTATTTTTTTGGGCTGGTTTTGACTCGTTTTGGGCTGGGTTTTTGAGGTGATTTTGGGCTGACTTTGAGGCGATTTTGGGCTGATCTTAAAGTGATTTTGTGATATTTTTGGGCTGGTTTTGAGGTGGTTTTGGGCTGATTTTTGGGGTATTTTTTGGGCTGCTTTGGACTTGTTTTGGGCTGGGTTTGAGATTTTTTTTTTGGCTGCTTTTTTGAGCTGCTTTTGAAGTATTTATGGGGTGCTTTTGTGATATTTTTGGGCTGGTTTTGAGGTGGTTTTGGGCTGGTTTTGAGGTGGTTTTGGGCTGATTTTTGGGGTATTTTTTTGGGCTGGTTTTGACTCGTTTTGGGCTGGGTTTTTGAGGTGATTTTGGGCTGACTTTGAGGCGATTTTGGGCTGATCTTAAAGTGATTTTGTGATATTTTTGGGCTGGTTTTGAGGTGGTTTTGGGCTGATTTTTGGGGTATTTTTTGGGCTGCTTTGGACTCGTTTTGGGCTGGGTTTTGAGATTTTTTTTGGCTGCTTTTTTGAGCTGCTTTTGAGGTATTTTTGGGGTGCTTCTGAGATGTTTTTGGGCTGGTTTTGAGGTGGTTTTGGGCTAATTTTTGGGGTATTTTTTGGGCTGCTTTGGACTCGTTTTGGGCTGGGTTTTGAGATTTTTTTTGGCTGCTTTTTTGAGCTGCTTTTGCGGTATTTTTGGGGTGCTTCTGAGATGTTTTTGGGCTGGTTTTGAGGTGGTTTTGGGCTAATTTTTGGGGTATTTTTGGGCTGCTTTGGACTCGTTTTGGGCTGGGTTTTGAGATTTTTTTTGGCTGCTTTTTTGACCTGCTTTTGAGGTATTTTTGGGGTGCTTTTGAGATGTTTTTGGCCTGGTTTTGAGGTGGTTTTGGGCTGATTTTTGGGGCATTTTTTGGGGTGGTTTGGACTCGTTTTGGGCTGGGTTTTGAGATTTTTTTTGGCTGCTTTTTTGAGCTGCTTTTGAGGTATTTTTGGGGTGCTTTTGAGATGTTTTTGGCCTGGTTTTGGGCTGATTTTTGGGGTATTTTTTGGGCTGCTTTGGACTCGTTTTGGGCTGGGTTTTGAGATTTTTTTTGGCTGCTTTTTTGACCTGCTTTTGAGGTATTTTTGGGGTGCTTTTGAGATGTTTTTGGGCTGGTTTTGAGGTGTTTTTGGGCTGAGTTTGGCCTGGTTTTGAGGTGTTTTTGGGCTGAGTTTGGCCTGGTTTTGAGGTGTTTTTGGGCTGAGTTTGGCCTGGTTTTGAGGTGTTTTTGGGCTGAGTTTGGGCTGGTTTTGAGGTGTTTTTGGGCTGAGTTTGGCCTGGTTTTGAGGTGTTTTTGGGCTGAGTTTGGCCTGGTTTTGAGGTGTTTTTGGGCTGAGTTTGGCCTGGTTTTAAGGTGTTTTTGGGCTGAGTTTGGGCTGGTTTTGAGGTGTTTTTGGGCTGAGTTTGGCCTGGTTTTGAGGTGTTTTTGGGCTGAGTTTGGCCTGGTTTTAAGGTGTTTTTGGGCTGAGTTTGGCCTGGTTTTAAGGTGTTTTTGGGCTGAGTTTGGCCTGGTTTTAAGGTGTTTTTGGGCTGAGTTTGGGCTGGTTTTGAGGTGTTTTTGGGCTGAGTTTGGCCTGGTTTTGAGGTGTTTTTGGGCTGAGTTTGGCCTGGTTTTAAGGTGTTTTTGGGCTGAGTTTGGCCTGGTTTTAAGGTGTTTTTGGGCTGAGTTTGGCCTGGTTTTGAGGTGTTTTTGGGCTGAGTTTGGCCTGGTTTTGAGCTGCTTTGGGGCTGATTTTGGGGCGCTTTTCAGAGATTTTTTTGGGCTGACTCTGAGCTATTTTGGGGTCGATTTTGGGGCTGTTTTGAGGATCCCCCACCCCCCGAGTTCGGGGTGTCCCCGCTCACCCGTGATCTCGCCCTTCTTGATGGTGAAGGGGATGACGAGGTCGAAGGGCCGCAGCCCGGCCATGTCCAGCCCGTTGACCCCCAGCAGCGGCCGGTCCGTGGCCTGGGGGGCACCGAGGGTCAGCGCACCCCAAAACCCCCCAGGCCTCACTTTTCGCCCCAAATTCCCCACTTCCCCCCTCTGTATCCCATTTTTTAACCCCATTTTTTCCCCACTTTTTACCTGTTTTCACTGTTTTGCCCATTTTCTCCCCGTTTTTTTCCCCCTTTTTTTTCCCTGTTTCACTCATCAGGACCTGGAAGGGGCTGTCTGGGATGAAGGGGCTGTCTGGGATCCTTTTTCCTCCCCAGTCGCACATTTTTAACCTAATTTTCCCCATTTTTTCACCCCAATTTCCCTATTTTTCCCCCCCATTTTTCCCATTTTCTCCCCGTTTCTCACTCACCATGACCTGGAAGGGGCTGTTGGGGATGTGCTCCCTCCAAACCACACCAAATCCCCCATTTTTACCCCCATAATTCCCATTCCTCCCATTTTTCTCCATTTTTACCCCCATAATTCCCATTTCCCCCCGTTTTTCTCCCATTTTCTCCCATTTTCCCCCATTTTCTCCATTTTTACCCCATTTTTTCCCGTTTTCTCCCCGTTTCTCACTCACCATGACCTGGAAGGGGCTGTTGGGGATGTGCTCCCTCCAAACCACACCAAATCCCCCATTTTTACCCCCATAATTCCCATTTCTCCCATTTTTCTCCCATTTTTACCCCCATAATTCCCATTTCTCCCATTTTTCTCCCATTTTTACCCCCATAATTCCCATTTCCCCACGTTTTTCTCCCATTTTCTCCCATTTTCCCCCATTTTCTCCCATTTTCCCCACATTTTCTCCCATTTTCCCCCATTTTCTCCCATTTTTACCCCATTTTTTCCCGTTTTCTCCCCGTTTCTCACTCACCATGACCTGGAAGGGGCTGTTGGGGATGTGCTCCCTCCAAACCACACAAAATCCCCCATTTTTACCCCCATAATTCCCATTTCTCCCATTCTTCTCCCATTTTTACCCCCATAATTCCCGTTTCCCCCCGTTTTTCTCCCATTTTCTCCCATTTTTACCCCATTTTCTCCCATTTTCCCCCCATTTTCTCCCATTTTCCCCCCATTTTCTCCCATTTTTACCCCATTTTTTCCCAGTTTTCTCCCCATTTCTCACTCACCATGACCTGGAAGGGGCTGTTGGGGATGTGCTCCCCCCAAACCTCACGCAGATCACGTATTTGCCGGGCTGGGGCGCGGTGTAGAAGATGTCGAAGGTGCCGTCGGGGTTCTCCACCACGTCCACGTCCACCTCGGAGCCGTCAGGTGTGCACACCGAGCAAGGTGACCTTGCCCTTGCCGGCCGCCTTGGCGTCCACCGTGATCAGGGTCTGCTCGCCCAGCTGGATCGTGGGGCCCAGGCCTGGTCCTACAGGAGCCGGGGGTCAGGGATGGGGTCGGGAACCCCAACATGGGGCCAGGAACCCCAAAATGGGGCCAGGAACCTCAAAATGGCACCAGGAACACCAAACGGGACCAGGAACCCCAAAATGGGGTCAGGAACCCCCAAATGGGGCCAGGAATCCCAAAACGAGACCCAGCTGGGGACAGCTGGAACAGGAACCCATTGGGAACCCCAGAACAGGACCAGGAACCCCAAAACGAGACCATGAACCTCAAAATGGGATCAGGGACCTCAAAACAGGAGCGGGAACTCCAAAATAGGACTGGGAAACTCAGAATGTGGCCAGGAACCCCAAAATGGGGCCTGGAACACCAAAATGGGGCAAGAATCCCAAAATGGGGCCAGGAATCCCAAAACGAGACCATGAACCTCAAAATGGGATCAGGGACCTCAAACAGGAGCGGGAACTCCAAAATAGAACTGGGAGACTCAAAATGGGGCCAGGAACTCCAAAACAGGACCTGGAACCCAAAATGGGGCCAGGAATCCCAAAATGGGGCCAGGAATCCCAAAACGAGACCCAGCTGGGGACATCTGGAACAGGAACCCATTGGGAGCCCTATAATGGGACCAGGAACCCCAAAATGAGACCATGAACCTCAAAATGGCATCAGGGACCTCAAAACAGGAGCGGGAACTCCAAAACAGGACTGGGAAACTCAAAATGGGGCCAGGAACCCCAAAATGGGGCCAGGAACACCAAAATGGGGCCAAGAATCCCAAAATGGGGCCAGGAATCCCAAAATGAGACGATGAACCTCAAAATGGGACCAGGAACCCCGAAACGAGATCATGAACCTCAAAATGGGACCAGAAACCTCAAAACAGGAGCGGGAACTCCAAAACAGGACTGGGAAACTCAAAATGTGGCCAGGACTCCAAATGGGGCCTGGAACACCAAAATGGGGCAGAATCCCAAAATGGGCCAGGAATCCCAAAACGAGACCATGAACCTCAAAATGGGATCAGGGACCTCAAAACAGGAGCAGGAACTCCAAAACAGGACTGGGGAAACTCAAAATGTGGCCAGGAACTCCAAAATGGGGCCAGGAATACCAAAATGGGGCCAGGAATCCCAAAATGGGGCCAGGAATCCCAAAATTAGGACCATCAACCATAAAATAGAGCCAGGAACCCCAAAAAGGGACCAGGAACACCAAAAACAGGACCGGGAACCCCAAAATGGGGACAGGACCCCCAAAATGGGGCCAGGAACCCCGAAACGAGATCATGAACCTCAAAATGGACCAGAACCTGAAAACAGGAGCGGGAACTCCAAAACAGGACTGGGAAACTCAAAATGTGGCCAGGAACTCCAAAATGGGGCCTGGAACCCCAAAATGGGGCCAGGAATCCCAAAATTAGGACCATCAACCATAAAATAGAGCCAGGAACCCAAAATGGGACTAGGAACCCCAAAATGAGACCATGAACCTCAAAATGGGACCAGGAAACCCCAAAATGGGACCAGGAACCCCAAAATGGGACCCATTTGGGGACATCTGGAACAGGAACCCATTGGGTCCCCGTCATTAACCGAGATCATGGGGGTCTCCCATCATTAATTTTGGGAGTCACTCATTAATTGAGATAATGGGGGTCTCCCATCATTAATTCTCAGGGGTCCCCCATCATTAATTGAGACGACAAGGGGTCTCCCATCATTAATTTTGGGGAGTCGCTCATTAATTGAGATCATGGGGTCTCCCATCATTAACTCTCAGGGGTCCCCCATCATTAATTGAGATCATGGGGGTCTCCCATCATTAATTTTGGGGAGTTGCTCATTAATTGAGATAATGGGGGTCTCCCATCATTAATTTTGGGGAGTCACTCATTAATTGAGATCATGGGGGTCTCCCATCATTAATTCTCAGGGGTCCCCCATCATTAATTGAGACGACAAGGGTCTCCCATCATTAATTTTGGGGAGTCGCTCATTAATTGAGATCATGGGGGTCTCCCATCATTAACTCTCAGGGGTCCCCATCATTAATTGAGATCATGGGGTCTCCCATCATTAATTTTGGGGGGTCCCCCATCATTAATTGAGATCATGGGGGTCTCCCATCATTAATTTTGGGGAGTCACTCATTAATTGAGATAATGGGGGTCTCCCATCATTAATTCTCAGGGGTCCCCCATCATTAATTGAGATAATGGGGGTGTCCATCATTAACTCTCAGGGGTCCCCCATCATTAATTGAGACGACAAGGGTCTCCCATTATTAATTTTGGGGAGTCGCTCATTAACTGAGATCATGGGGGTCTCCCATCATTAACTCTCAGGGGTCCCCCATCATTAATTGAGACGACAAGGGTCTCCATTATTAATTTTGGGGAGTCGCTCATTAACTGCAGTCATGGGGGTCTCCCATCATTAATTTTGGGGGGTTCCCCGTCATTAATTGAGATAATGGGGGTGTCCCATCATTAACTCTCGGGTTCCCCATCATTAATTGAGATCATGGGGGTCTCCCATCATTAATTTTTGGGAGTTGCTCATTAATTGAGATCATGGGGGTCTCCCATCATTAACTCTCAGGGGTCCCGCATCATTAATTGAGTTTGGGGCTCCCTCATCAGTAATCTTGGGGGGGGGTCCCCATCCTTTAACTGGGGTTCCTCCCACCCCAAACCCCCTCCCAACCCAACCCTCACCCCCTCCCCTGCTTCCCCCCCCTTCCCCTCGTGCAGGGACATTTTTGGGGTGCGAAGGGGGCTCGATTTTGGGTGCAGAGGGGGGTTTCGGCCATGCTCCCCCCGCCAAACCAAGCCGTGCTCTTACCTAAGCCGTGACCTCCGATGGAAACTACAGCGTGGGGGGGGGTGGGCGTGGGGGGGGTGGGCGTGGGGCGGGGGTGGGCAGAGAAGCAAGAAATCCAGTGAGACACAGCCGTGAGACCCCCGAAACCCCCCGAGGACCCCCCAAAATTCCCCAAAACCCCTCCCAAAATCCCCCTCTCCCCCCTCAGTGCAGCCGTGCCCCTTTCCGCAGGGTTGTGCCCCCCTCCCTTGCTGAGGCGGTTTTCGCGGTGGTTTCTCCCATTCCTGAGGTGGTATCCCCTATTTTAGGGGGGGGTTCCCCTGTAGTTTTGGGGTGTTTTTTCCCCCATTTTTGAGGTGTTTCCTCCCAATTTTTGGGGGGGGGTTTTCCCCGTTGTGGGGCTCACCGGTGACCGTGCACTTGCTGGCGTCGCCGGTGGGCACGGCCCGGATGCGGTAGGGGGAATAGGGGGATCTCGTCCCCCCCGTATTTGATGAGGATGGTGTAGCGGCCGGTCATGTCCGGCACGTAGGACACGGTGTAGGTGCCGTCCTGATTGTCCCGGATCGAGGCTTTCTTGGGCTTCCCCTCGGATCCTGAGGGGGGAAAAGCGGGAATTTCGGACATTGCAGAGGTGAGAATGGGAATTTGGGCAGTTTTGGGGTGTGGGGCTGGCTTTTAGGGTGGGAAAAAGGATCCCAGAGCTCCCAGGTGGGGTCATGCTCCCTTGGGTTTGCCCTCGAGATCCTGAGGGGAAAAAGTGGGAATTTTGGCCATTGGTGAGGTGAGAATGGGAATTTGGTGTTTGGGAGGTGGAAAAATGGGAATTTGGGCAGTTTTGGGTGTGGGGTCAGATTTTAGGCTGGGAAAAAGGATCCCAGAGCTCCCAGGTGGGGTCATGCTCCCTTGGGTTTGCCCTCGGCATCCTGAGGGGAAAAGGTTTTTCTGAGGGGAAAAAGTGGAATTTTGGCCATTGGTGAGGTCAGAATGGGAACGTTGGTGGTTGGGAGGTGGAAAAATGGGAATTTGGCAGTTTTGGGTGTGGGGTCGGATTTTAGGGTGGGAAAAAGGATCCCAGAGCTCCCAGGTGGGGTCATGCTCTCTTGGGTTTGCCCTCGGCATCCTGAGGGGAAAAGTTTTTCCTGAGGGGAAAAAGTGGGAATTTGGCAGTTTTGGGGTGTGGGGCTGGCTTTTAGGGCTGAGAAAAAGGATCCCAGAGCTCCCAGGTGGGGTCATGCTCCCTTGGGTTTGCCCTTGGGATGCTGAGGGGGAGAGGTTTTTCCTGAGGGGAAAAAGTGGGAATTTCGGACATTGCAGAGGTGAGAATGGGAATTTGGGCAGTTTTGGGGTGTGGGGCGGGCTTTTAGGGCTGGGAAAAAGGATCCTTGAGCGCCCAGGTGGGGTCACGCTCCCTTGGGTTTGCCCTCGGCATCCTGAGGGAGAAAGGTTTTTCCTGAGGGGAAAAAGTGGGAATTTGGGCCACTGGTGAGGTCAGAATGGGAATTGGGTGGTTGGAGGTGGAAAAATGGGAATTTGGTGGTTGGGAGGTGGAAAAATGGGAATTTGGTGGTTGGGAGGAGGAAAAATGGGAATTTGGGCAGTTTGGGTGTGGGCGGGCTTTTAGGGCTGAGAAAAAGGATCCTTGAGCTCCCAGGTGGGGTCATGCTCCCTTGGGTTTGCCTTGGGATGCTGAGGGGGAGAGGTTTTTCCTGAGGGAAAAAGTGGGAATTTCGGCCATTGGTGAGGTCAGAATGGGAATTTGGTGGTTGGAAGGTGGAAAAATGGAATTTGGGCAGTTTGGGTGTGGGGTCAGATTTTAGGCTGGGAAAAAGGATCCCAGAGCTCCCAGGTGGGGTCATGCTCCCTTGGGTTTGCCCTCGGCATCCTGAGGGGAAAAGGTTTTTCCTGAGGGGAAAAAGTGGGAATTTTGACCATTGGTGAGATCAGAATGGGGAATTTGGGCAGTTGGTGAGGTTAGAATGGGAATTTTGGTGTTGAGAGGTGGAAAAAAGGGAATTTGGGCTGGGAAAAGGATCCAGAGCTCCCGGATGGGGGTCATGCTCCTTGGGTTTGCCCTCAGGATCCTGAGGGGAAAAGGTTTTTCCTGAGGGGAAAAAGTGGGAATTTCGGACAATGGTGAGGTGAGAATGGGAATTTGGGCAGTTTTGGGGTGTGGGGCGGGCTTTTAGGGCTGGGAAAAAGGATCCTTGAGCACCCAGGTGGGGTCATGCTCCCTTGGGTTTGCCCTCGGCATCCTGAGGGGAAAAGGTTTTTCCTGAGGGAAAAAGTGGGAATTTGGGCAGTTTTTGGGGTGTGGGGCTGGCTTTTAGGGCTGAGAAAAAGGATCCCAGAGCTCCCAGGTGGGGTCATGCTCCCTTGGGTTTGCCCTCGGCATCCTGAGGGGAAAAGGTTTTTCCTGAGGGGAAAAAGTGGGAATTTGGGCAGTTTTTGGGTGTGGGGCTGGCTTTTAGGGCTGAGAAAAAGGATCCCAGAGCTCCCAGGTGGGGTCATGCTCCCTTGGGTTTGCCCTTGGGATGCTGAGGGGAAAAGGTTTTTCCTGAGGGGAAAAGTGGGAATTTCGGACATTGCAGAGGTGGAAAAATGGGAATTTGGGCAGTTTTGGGGTGTGGGGCGGGCTTTTAGGGCTGGGAAAAAGGATCCCAGAGCTCCCGGGTGGGGTCATGCTCCCTTGGGTTTGCCCTTGGGATGCTGAGGGGAAAAGGTTTTTCCTGAGGGGAAAAAGTGGGAATTTCGGACATTGCAGAGGTGAGAATGGGAATTTGGTGGTTGGGAGGTGGAAAAATGGGAATTTGGTGGTTGGGAGGTGGAAAAATGGGAATTTGGGCAGTTTTGGGTGTGGGGTCAGATTTTAGGCTGGGAAAAAGGATCCCAGAGCTCCCAGGTGGGGTCATGCTCTCTTGGGTTTGCCCTCGGCATCCTGAGGGGAAAAGGTTTTTCCTGAGGGGAAAAAGTGGGAATTTGGGCAGTTTTTGGGGTGTGGGGCTGGCTTTTAGGGCTGGGAAAAAGGATCCTTGAGCTCCCGGATGGGGTCATGCTCCCTTGGGTTTGCCCTTGGGATGCTAAGGGGGAGAGGTTTTTCCTGAGGGGAAAAAGTGGGAATTTGGGCCATTGGTGAGGTGAGAATGGGAATTTGGTGGTTGGGAGGTGGAAAAATGGGAATTTGGCAGTTTTGGGGTGTGGGGCGGGCTTTTAGGGCTGGGAAAAAGGATCCTTGAGCGCCCAGGTGGGGTCACGCTCCTTGGGTTTGCCCTCGGCATCCTGAGGGAGAAAGGTTTTTCCTGAGGGGAAAAAGTGGGAATTTGGGCCACTGGTGAGGTCAGAATGGGAATTGGGTGGTTGGGAGGTGGAAAAATGGGAATTTGGTGGTTGGGAGGTGGAAAAATGGGAATTTGGTGGTTGGGAGGTGGAAAAATGGGAATTTGGGCAGTTTTTGGGGTGTGGGGCTGGCTTTTACGGCTGGGAAAAAGGATCCTTGAGCGCCCAGGTGGGGTCATGCTCCCTTGGATTTGCCCTTGGGATGCTGAGGGGAAAAGGTTTTTCCTGAGGGGAAAAAGTGGGAATTTCGGCCATTGGTGAGATCAGAATGGGAATTTGGGCAGTTGGTGAGGTTAGAATGGAATTTTGGTGGTTGAGAGGTGGAAAAAAGGGAATTTGGGCTGGGAAAAGGATCCCAGAGCTCCCGGATGGGGTCATGCTCCCTTGAGTTTGCCCTCGGGATCCTGAGGGGAAAAGGTTTTTCCTGAGGGGAAAAAGTGGGAATTTCGGACAATGGTGAGGTGAGAATGGGAATTTGGGCAGTTTTGGGGTGTGGGGCTGGCTTTTAGGGCTGGGAAAAAGGATCCCAGAGCTCCCAGGTGGGTCATGCTCCCTTGGGTTTGCCCTCGGGATCCTGAGGGGAAAAGGTTTTCCTGAGAGGAAAAAGTGGAAATTTCGGCCATTGGTGAGGTCAGAATGGGAATTTGGGCAGTTGGTGAGGTTAGAATGGGAATTTTGGTGGTTGAGAGGTGGAAAAAAGGGAATTTGGGCTGGGAAAAGGATCCCAGAGGTCCCGGATGGGGTCATGCTCCCTTGGGTTTGCCTCGGCATCCTGAGGGGGAAAGGTTTTTCCTGAGGGAAAAAAGTGGGAATTTCGGCCATTGGTGAGGTGAGAATGGGAATTTGGTGGTTGGGAGGTGGAAAAATGGGAATTTGGGCAGTTTTGGGTGTGGGGTCAGATTTTAGGCTGGGAAAAAGGATCCCAGAGCTCCCAGGTGGGGTCATGCTCCCTTGGTTTGCCCTCAGGATCCTGAGGGGGAAAGGTTTTTCCTGAGGGGAAAAAGTGGGAATTTTGGCCATTGGTGAGGTGAGAATGGGAATTTGGTGGTTGGGAGGTGGAAAAATGGGAATTTGGTGGTTGGGAGGTGGAAAAATGGGAATTTGGGCAGTTTTGGGTGTGGGGTCGGATTTTAGGCTGGGAAAAAGGATCCCAGAGCTCCCAGGTGGGGTCATGCTCCCTTGGGTTTGCCCTCAGCATCCTGAGGGGAAAAGGTTTTTCCTGAGGGGAAAAAGTGGGAATTTGGGCCATTGGTGAGGTGAGAATAGGAATTTGGGCAGTTTTGCGGTGTGGGGTTGGATTTTAGGGCTGGGAAAAAGGATCCCAGAGTTCCTGGGTGGGGTCAAGCTCCCTTGGGATTCCCCTCAGGATGCTGAGGGGAAAAAACCTGGATTTAGGGGATGTGGATATGGGGGTAAATAACTGGGAATTCAGGAACGTGGAATGTGGTTTGGGGGGGAAAAACTGGAAATTAGGGAATGTGGGGCCACCAGAGCACAAAAATTCTCCCCTCCGCCACCGACCTCTCCCGACAAATCCCAACCGCACCACCAAAACCACCCCCCTCCAACACCTCCCACCTCCCCAAACCCCCCAAAAAAACCTCAAAACTCATCCCCCCCACTCCCCCAGACCCCAAAAACCCCGCGGGCACCGTGATCTGCACGGCCAGCAGCCCCTCGCCGGCGTCCTTGGCGTCGATGGTGAACTCCACGGGCAGGCTGGCCGGCACCACCCCGTGGTGTTGAGCCCGGGGCCGCTCGCCCGCACCTTGCTGGCGTCGTGGGTGGGCAGCGCCTTCACCTTGAAAGGGCTTTGGGGGAGGAATTTTGGGGTCAGGACACCCCAAAACCCCTGGGGAGCCGCCCGAAATGTCCCCCCGGGCGCACCTGCGGGGCACCTCGTGGTCGCCGTAGCGCACGGAGATGCTGTAGGGTCCCTCGCGGGACGGGACGTAGGACACGCGCTGCGTGCCGTCGCCGTTGTCGGCCACGTCCACGGGCTCCAGCACGCCTGGAGGGGGGAAATGGGGTTTTTGTGGGGGTTTTGTGGGGTTTTGTGGGGTTTGGGGGCGGTTCAAAAGGGTTAGGGAAGGGTGGGGTGTGGCGGGATGGGTTAAAAAGATCGTAGAGTAACATGGAAGTCACTGCAGGGTAGAAGAGAAATTACTAAAAGGGGGTTTGGGGTGGTCCCAAATCCCATGGGGTGTCCCAAATCCCACAGGGCAGCCCCGAAATCCTACAGGGGAGCCCTGAAATCCCCACAGGGCAGCCCCAAAAACCCACAGGGTGACACAAAACTCCAGAGGGTGCCACAAATGTCCATAGGGCAGCCCTAAATTCCCACAGGGCAAGCCCCAAAATCCTACAGGGTGACCCGAAATCCTACAGGGCAGCCCCGAAATCCCACAGGGCAGCCCAAAAGCCTACAGGGTGACCCAAAATTCCAGAGGGTGCCCCAAATGTCCATAGGGCAGCCCCAAAATCCTACAGGGTGCCCCAAAATCCTACAGGGTGCCCCAAATGTCCACAGGGCAGCCCAAAAATCCCACAGGGCAGCCCCAAAATCCTACAGGGTGCCCCAAAATCCCACAGGGCAGCCCCGAAAACCCACAGGGTGACCCAAAACTCCAGAGGGTGCCCCAAATGTCCACAGGGCAGCCCCAAAATCCCACAGGGCAGCCCCGAAATCCTACAGGGCAGCCCCAAAATCCTACAGGGTGCCCCAAAATCCCACAGGGCAGCCCCGAAATCCCACAGGACAGCCCCAAAAGCCTACAGGGTGACCCAAAATTCCAGAGGGTGCCCCAAATGTCCATAGGGCAGCCCCGAAATCCTACAGGGTGCCCCAAAATCCTACAGGGTGCCCCAAATGTCCACAGGCAGCCCAAAAATCCCACAGGGCAGCCCCAAAATCCTACAGGGTGCCCCAAAATCCCACAGGGCAGCCCCAAAAACCCACAGGGTGACCCAAAACTCCAGAGGGTGCCCCAAATGTCCATAGGGCAGCCCTAAATTCCCACAGGGCAGCCCCAAAATCCCACAGGGCAGCCCCAAAATCCTACAGGGCGCCCCAAAATCCCACAGGGCAGCCCCAAAAACCCACAGGGTGACCCAAAATTCCAGAGGGTGCCACAAATGTCCATAGGGCAGCCCCAAAATCCTACAGGGCAGCCCCAAAATCCTACAGGGTGCCCCAAATGTCCACAGGGAGCCCCGAAATCCCAGAGGGCAGCCCCAAAAACCCACAGGGTGCCCCAAAAATCCTACCAGGGTGCCCCAAAATCCTACAGGGTGCCCCAAAATCCCACAGGGTGCCCCAAAATCCTACAGAACAGCCCCAAAATCCCACAGGGCAGCCCCAAAATCCTACAGGGCAGCCCCAAAATCCTACAGGGTGACCCAAAATTCCAGAGGGTGCCACAAATGTCCACAGGGCAGCCCCAAAATCCTACAGGGTGCCCCAAAATCCCACAGGGCAGCCCCGAAATCCCACAGGACAGCCCCAAAAGCCTACAGGGTGACCCAAAATTCCAGAGGGTGCCCCAAATGTCCACAGGGCAGCCCCGAAATCCTACAGGGTGCCCCAAAATCCTACAGGGTGCCCCAAAATCCTACAGGGCAGCCCCAAAATCCTACAGGGTGCCCCAAAATCCTACAGGGTGCCCCAAAATCCTACAGGGCAGCCCCAAAATCCTACAGGGTGACCCAAAATCCCACAGGGCAGCCCCGAAATCCCACAGGACAGCCCCAAAAGCCTACAGGGTGACCCAAAACTCCAGAGGGTGACCCAAAACTCCAGAGGGTGCCCCAAATGTCCACAGGGCAGCCCCAAAATCCCACAGGGTGACCCAAAACTCCAGAGGATGCCACAAATGTCCATAGGGCAGCCCTAAATTCCCATAGGGCAGCCCCAAAATCCTACAGGGCAGCCCCAAAATCCTACAGGGTGCCCCAAAATCCTACAGGGCAGCCCAAAAATCCTACAGGGCAGCCCCAAAATCCCACAGGGCAGCCCCAAAATCCCACAGGGCAGCCCCAAAATCCCACAGGGTGCCCCAAATGTCCACACGGCAGCCCCAAAATCCTACAGGGCAGCCCCAAAATCCCACAGGGCAGCCCCCAAAATCCCTTAGGGCAGCCCCAAAACTCCACAGGGTGCCCCAAATGTCCACAGGGCAGCCCCAAAATCCCACAGGGCAGCCCCAAAATCCTACAGGGTGACCCAAAATTCCAGAGGGTGCCCCCAATGTCCATAGGGCAGCCCTAAATTCCCACAGGGCAGCCCCAAAATCTCACAAATCCCCCCCTCCAAAATCCCCCAAATCCCACGAAACACCCTCAAAAACCCCCGAATTCCCCATTGCTGACCTTTGGGGCCCTGGACTTTGACGTCCAGCGGGGCCACGCCGGCCTTGGAGGTGTCCACGGTGAAGGTCTGGGGGACGTTGGCCCGGACGTGGCCGGGGGTCAGCCCGGGACCCCCGCAGGACACTCGGGACGCGTCCACCACGTCCGACACCGGCACCTGAACGGGCTCCCTGGCAGGAAAATCCGGGAATTAGGGAGTGTGGGGTGGGGTTTGGGGGGAAAAAATGGGATTTAGGGGATGTGGGGTGGGGTTTTTGGGGAAAAACTCAGGATTTAGGGGTCACCCAGGGGGAAAAAATGGGATTTAGGTCATGTGGGGTTGGGTTTTGGGAAAAAAAAATGGGATTTAGGTCATGTGGGCTGGGGGTTTTGGGGAAAAAAATGGGATTTAGGGGATGTGGGGTGGGGTTTTTGGGAAAAAAAATGGGATTTAGGGGTCACCAGGGGGAAAAAATGGGATTTAGGTCATGTGGGCTGGGGTTTTGGGAAAAAAAAATGGGATTTAGGTCATGTGGGCTGGGGTTTTGCGGAAAAAAATGGGATTTAGGGGATGTGGGGTGGGGTTTTTGGGAAAAAAATGGGATTTAGGGGTCACCAGGGGGAAAAAAAATGGGATTTAGGGATGTGGGGTGGGGTTTGGGGGAAAACAATGGGATTTAGGTCATGTGTGGTGGGGTTTTTGGGAAAAAAATGGGATTTAGGGGTCACCAGGGGGAAAAAATGGGATTTAGGTCATGTGGGGTTGGGTTTTGGGGAAAAAAATGGGATTTAGGGGTCACCAGGGGGAAAAAATGGGATTTAGGGATGTGGGGTGGGGTTTCTGGGAAAATAATGGGATTTAGGGGATGTGGTGGTGGGGTTTTTGGGAAAAAAATGGATTTAGAAGTCACAAGGGGGAAAAAAATGGGATTTAGGTCATGTTGGGTGGGGTTTGGGGGAAAAAAATGGGATTTAGGTCATGTGGGGAGAGGTTTTTGGGGAAAAAAAATGGGATTTAGGGGTCACCAGGGGAAAAAAAATGGGATTTAGGGGATGTGGGGTGGGGTTTTTGGAAAAAATGGGATTTAGGTCATGTGGGGAGGTTGGGAAAAAAAATGGATTTTGGGGATCACCAGGGGGAAAAAATTGAGATTTAGGGGATGTGGGGTGGGGTTTGGGGGAAAATAATGGATTTAGGGGTCACCAGGGGAAATAATGGGATTAGGGGATGTGGGGTGGGGTTTTGGGAAAAAAATCCCCAAAAATTTCCTAAAAATTCCCAAAAATTCCCCAAAAAATCCCAAAATCCCCAAAAAATCCCGAAAAATCCCCCAAAAAACTCCCAAAAATCCCAAAAAATCCCCAAAAATTCCCCAAACAATCCTCAAAAAATCCCCCAAAACCTCCCAAAATTCCCCAAAAATTCCCCAAAAAATCCTCAAAATCCCCAAAAAATCCCCAAAAAATCCCCAAAAATTCCCAAAAAATCCCCAAAAATCCCCCAAAATTCAAAATAAATCCCCAAAATCCAAAAAAAAATCCCCAAAAATTCCCAAAAAATTCCTAAAAAATCCCCAAAAAATCCCCCAAAATCCCCAAAAAATCCCCCAAAATCCCCAAAAAATCCCCAAAAAAATCCCAAAAATTCCCCAAAAATTCCAAAAAAAATCCCCCAAAATCCAAAATAAACCCCCAAAAATCCCCAAAAATTCCCAAAAAATCCCCAAAAACTTCCCCAAAAATCCCCCAAAATTCCCAAAAAATGATCAAAAATCCCCAAAAAATCCCCAAAAAATCCCCAAAAAATCCCCAAAAAATCCCCCAAAATTCCCCAAAAAATCCCGAAATAATCCACCAAAAACTCCCAAAAATCCCCAAAACCTCCCAAAAATCCCCAAAATTCCCAAAAATCCCCCAAAAACTCCCAAAAATCCCCAAAAATTTCCCCAAAAATCCCAAAAGATCCCCAAAATTTCCCAAAAATCCCCAAAAATCCCCAAAAAATCCCCAAAAAATTCCCCAAAAACTCCCAAAAATCCCCAAAAATTCCCAAAAATTTCCCAAAAAATCCCCAAAAATTCCCAAAAAATCCCCAAAAAATCCCCAAAAAAATCCCCAAAAAAATCCCAAAAAATTCAAAATAAATCCCTAAAAATCCCAAAAAAATCCCCAAAATTTCCCAAATTTCCCCAAAAAATCCCCAAAAATTCCCCAAAAAATCCCAAAATCCAAAATAAACCCCAAAAAATCCCCAAAATTCCCAAAAAATCCCCCAAAAATCCCCAAAAAATCCAAAAAAAATCCCCAAAAATCCCCAAAAAATCCCCAAAATTCCCCAAAAAATCCCCAAAAATTTCCCAAAAATTCCCCAAAAATCCCCAAAAATTCCCAAAAATCCCCAAAAAATTCCCAAAAACTCCCAAAAATCCCAAAAATTCCCAAAAATTTCCCAAAAAATCCCCAAAAATTCCCAAAAAATCCCCAAAAAATCCCCAAAAAATCCCCAAAAATCCCCAAAATCCCCAAAAAATCCCCAAAAAATCCCCAAAATCCCCAAAAAATCCCCAAAATACCCCAAAAATCCCCCAAAAATCCCCAAAATCCCCCAAAAACTCCCAAAAATCCCCAAAAATTTCCCCAAAAATCCCCAAAAGATCCCCAAAATTTCCCAAAAATCCCCAAAAATCCCAAAAAATCCCCAAAAAATCCCCCAAAACCTCCCAAAATTCCCCAAAAATTCCCCCAAAAAATCCCCAAAAAATTCCCCAAAAACTCCCAAAAATCCCCAAAAATTCCCCAAAAATCCCCAAAAAATTCCCAAAAAGTCCCAAAAATTCCCCAAAATTTCCCAAAAAATCCCCAAAAATCCCCCAAAATTCCAAATAAACCCCAAAAAATCCCCAAAAACTCCCAAAAATCCCCAAAAAATCCACAAAAAATTCCCCGAAAACTCCCAAAAATCCCCAAAAATTCCCAAAATTCCCAAAAAATCCCAAAAAATCCCCAAAAAATCCCCAAAATCCCCAAAAATTCCCAAAAATTTCCCAAAAAATCCCCAAAAATCCCCAAAAATTCCCAAAAATCCCAAAAATTCCCCAAAAATCCCAAAAACTCCAAAAATCCCAAAAATCCCCCAAAATTCAAAATAAATCCCCAAAAATCCCCCAAAAATCAGAATAAATCCCCGAAAAAAATCCCCCAAAAAATCCCCAAAATTCAAAATAAACCCCAAAAAAATTCCCCAAAAATTCCCCAAAAAATCCCGAAAAATTCCCCAAAAATCCCTGAAAAAAATCCCCAAAATTCCCCAAAAATTCCCCAAAAAATCCCCCAAAAATCCCCAAAAATCCCCAAAATTCCCCAAAAATTCCCCAAAAATCCCCAAAAAATCCCCCAAAATCCAAAATAAACCCCAAAAAATCCCCAAAAATTCCCCAAAAATCCCCAAAAGATCCCCAAAAATTCCCAAAAATCCCCAAAAATCCCCAAAAAATCCCCAAAAAATTCCCAAAAACTCCCAAAAATCCCCCAAAATCCAAAATAATCCCCAAAAAATCCCCAAAAATCCCCAAAAATCCCCCAAAAATCCCCCAAAATCCAAAATAAACCCCAAAAAATCCCCAAAATTCCCCAAAAATCCCCAAAAATCCCCAAAATCCAAAAATCCCAAAAAATCCCCCAAAATCCAAAATAAACCCCAAAAAATCCCCAAAATTCCCCAAAAATTCCCCAAAAACTCCCAAAAATCCCTAAGAATTCCCAAAAATCCCCAAAAAATCCCAAAAAATCCCCCAAAATCCAAAATAAACCCCAAAAACTCCCAAAATTTCCCAAAAATCCCCAAAAATCCCCAAAAATCCCCAAAAAATCCCCAAAAATCCCCAAAAAATCCCCCAAAAATCCCCAAAAAATCCCCAAAAATCCCCAAAAATTCCCAAAAATTTCCCAAAAAATCCCCAAAATCCCCAAAAAATCCCGAAAAATCCCCCAAAAACTCCCAAAAATCCCAAAAAATCCCCAAAAAATCCCCAAAATTTCCCAAAAATCCCTAAGAATTCCCAAAAATTCCCCAAAAACTCCCAAAAATCCCAAAAACCTCCCAAAAATTTCCCAAAAAATCCCCAAAAAATCCCAAAAAATGCCCAAAACTCCCCAAAAACGCCCTAACACCCCCATGCCGGGGCTCACCGGGGACCTGGTGGCCGCCGTAGGTGACGTTGAGGCTGTAGGTGCCGGGCTCGTAGGGGACGTACTCCACGGAGCAGCTGCCGTCCTTGTTGTCGTGCACGACATCTTGGCCTCCGAGGGACCCTCCACGGCCAGGCCCAGCCCCCCGGTGCCGGCACCCCTGCCGCAACGGGATTTGGGGTCACCCGACGGGGGGGAAATGGGATTTGGGGTCACACGACGGGGGGGAAATGGGATTTGGGGTCAAGGGAGGGAGGGGAAATGGGATTTGGGGTCACCCGACGGGGGGAAATGGGATTTGGGGTCACCAGAGTGGGGGAAGATGGGATTTGGGGTCACCCGACGGGGGGGAATGGGATTTGGGGTCACACGACAGGGGGGAAATGGGATTTGGTGTCACCAGAGTGGGGAAGATGGATTTGGGGTCACCCGACGGGGGGGGAAATGGGATTTGGGGTCAAGGGAGGGAGGGGAAATGGGATTTGGGGTCACCCGACGGGGGGGAATGGGATTTGGGGTCACACGACGGGGGGGAAAATGGGATTTGGGGTTATGGGAGGGGGGAAATGGGATTTGGGGTCACCCAAGGGGGGAAATGGGATTTGGGGTCAAGGGAGGGAGGGGAAATGGGATTTGGGGTCACCCGACGGGGGGGGAAATGGATTTGGGTTATGGGGGGGGGGGGGGAAATGGGAATTGGGGTCACACGAAGGGGGGAAATGGGATTTGGGGTCACCCGACAGAGTGAAATGGGATTTGGGGGTTATGGGAGGGAGGGGAAATGGGATTTGGGGTTATGGGAAGGAGGGGAAATGGGATTTGGGGTCACCCGAGGGGGGGGAATGGGATTTGGGTCACCCGACGGGGGGGGAAATGGGATTTGGGGTCACGGGAGGGGGGGAAATGGATTTGGGGTTATGGGAGGGGGGGAAAGGGGATTTGGGGTTATGGGGGGGGGGGAAATGGGATTTGGGGTCACCCGAGTGGGGAAATGGGATTTGGGGTCACCCAACAGGGGGAATGGGATTTGGGGTTATGGGAGGGGGGGAAAATAGGATTTGGGGTCAAGGGAAGGAGGGAAATGGGATTTGGGGTCAAGGGAAGGAGGGAAATGGGATTTGGGGTCACCCGACGGGGGGAAATGGGATTTGGGGTCACGGGAGGGGGGGAAATGGGATTTGGGGTCATGGAAGGGGGGGAAATGGGATTTGGGGTCACCCGAGGGGGGGGAAATGGGATTTGGGTCAAGGGAGGGGGGGAAAGGGGATTTGGGGTTATGGGGGGGGGGGAAATGGGATTTGGGGTCACCCGAGTGGGGAAATGGGATTTGGGGTCATGGAAGGGGGGAAATGGGATTTGGGGTCATGGAAGGGGGGGAAATGGGATTTGGGGTCATGGGAGGGAGGGGAAATGGGATTTGGGGTCACCCGAGGTGGGGGAAATGGGATTTGGGGTCACATGAGGGGGGGAAAATGGGATTTGGGGTTATGGGAAGGAGGGAAAATGGATTTGGGGTCACCCGACGGGGGGGAAATGGGATTGGGGGTTATGGGAGGGGGGGGAAATGGGATTTGGGGTCACACGATGGGGGGGAAATGGGATTTGGGGTATGGGAGGGGGGAAAATGGGATTTGGGGTCACACGACGGGGGGGGGGGGAATGGGATTTGGGGTCACCAGAGTGGGGGGAAATGGGATTTGGGGTCACGGGAGTGGGAGGTTTGGGGAAAAATGGGATTTGGGGTCACCCGAGGGGGGGAAATGGGATTTGGGGTTATGGAGGGAGGGAAAATGGGATTTGGGGTCACCCGAGGGGGGGGAAATGGGATTTGGGGTCAAAGGAGGTTTGGGGGAAAAATGGGATTTGGGGTCACAGGAGGGGGGGAAATGAGATTTGGGGTCATGGGAGGGGGGGAAATGGGATTTGGGGTCATGGGAGGGGGAGGGAAAATGGGATTTGGGTCATAGGAAGTGGGGAAAAATGGATTTGGGGTCATGGGAGGGGGGGGAAACAGGATTTGGGGTCAAGGGAGGGGGGATTTGGGGGGAAAATGGGATTTGGGGTCACAGGAGGGGGGGATTTGGGGGAAAATGGAATTTGGGGTCACAGGAGGGGGAGGTTTGGGGGGCAGTGGGATTTGGGGTCAAGGGAGGGGGAGGTTTGGGGAAAATGGGATTTGGGATCATGGTGGTCAGGTTTGGGCAATAATGGGGGTTTAGGTGGCGTGGAGGAGGAGATTCTGATTTTGGGTATTCCAGCAGGATTTGGGGAATTCCCTTTGGGATTTGGGGAATCCTCTTGGGATTTTGGGAATTCCCGTCAGGATTCTGTCGAGATTTTGGCGATTCCCATCGGGACCGGGGCTCTCACCGGGTCTCCACGGTGAATTTGTTGGGCTGGTTGGTGGTGCCGCTCTGGATGCCGGGGCCGTGCACCCGCACCCGGCTGGGGTCGCAGCCCTCGGTGACGGGGACACGGAACGGGCTCAGCGGCACCGGGGACCCCCCGTAGGTCACGTCCACCTTGTGCAGGCCTGGAGGGGGCAACGGGTCACCCAAATCCCACCAAACCCCACCCGAAGTCCACCAAAAATCCCTCAGAACCCCTTAAAAACCCATCCAAAATCACCCCAAAATCCCTCAAGTTGCCCAAAAATCCTGCAAAATCCCTCAAAACCCCACAAACCCATAAAAAGCACCCAAGTCTCTCAAAATCCCTTAGAATTCTCCCAAAGCCCCCAAAGTGTTCAAAACCCCCCAAAAATCCTCTCAAATCCACCAAAATCCCTCCATATCCCCTGGGAATCCCCCAAAATCCCTCATAATCCCAAAAAATCTTTCAAAACCCCTCAGAATATCCCAAAAACCTCAAAAAGCCCCCAAGCCTCCAAAATTCTCCAGAATACCCCAAAATCCCTCAAAATAACCCAAAATCCCTACAAAGTCCTTCAAAATTCCCCCCAAATCCCTCCAGATACCCCAAAGTCCCCAGATCTCTCAAAATCCCCCGAAATGCCTCCGGAATGCCGGGCGCGCTCACCCTCCTCGTAGGGGCGTGTACTCCACGTGGTAGGTGCCGTCACCCCGGTCCTCCACGAAGGTCTCGGTGACATTTCCGGAGGGGTTGGACACCAGGGCCTTGACCAGAGGACCGCCGGCCTTGGCCACGGCCCGGGCGTCCACCTCGAACTCCGTCACGGCCTCAGCGGAACACGGCTGGGACGGGGAAACGGGGTTGGGGTCAACGGGGTCTTCTTCCAACCCAACTGAACCCAACTGAACTGAAGCCAACACAAGTCAACTCATCCCAACCCAACTCAACCCAAATCATCCCAACCAAACTCGACCCAACCCAACTCAACCCAACCCAACCCAACCCAACTCAACCCAACCCAACCCAACTCAACCCAACCCAACTCAATTCATCACAGCCAACCCAACTCAACTCAACCCAAATCATCCCAACCCAACCCAACCCAATTCATGCCAAGCAACTCAACTCATCCGATTCAACTCAGCTCAACAAACTCAACCCAACTCAACTCAATTCATCCCAACGCAATCCAAACCGACTCAACCCAACCCATCTTCTTCCAACTCAACCCAACCGAACCCAACTCATCCCAACTCAACTCATCCAAACCCACCCAACACAACCAAACCAAACCCAACTCAACCCAACTCATCCCAACCACACTCAACTAAACCCAACCCAACCCAACCCTTCCACCCACCCCAAACTCACCCTTCCCCTCCACGCCGGGCCCGTACACCTTGATGCCGGTCGTATCCACGGCCGCCGGCGCCGGCTCCACACGCACGGTGCTGGGGAAGTGCGGCACGGGCTGGCCACCGT